>NC_031982.2:35945889-36101516 GCF_001858045.2 Oreochromis niloticus
TCCTGCTTACCTGCTACGCGGAGCGCTTCCTCCTGCTCTGACGCATCGTCGCAGACGCCGCGGTAAACGTGCTGGTCGTCTAGTGAAGCTTAAAGCTTGACTTACTTTTTCTCTAGAGGCTGCTCCAGTGGATTATAGTCTGTTCCATCGCATCCCAAAGCGTCTCCTGGATCATGTTGCCCCTTGTCTGGTTCCTTTCGTAGGCTCGGGTGGACGTGAGCCTGCTCGCCGGTGTTTTTCACATCTTGGGCGTCGTGGAATAAACTTTGTGAATTTGCGCCCATTAACTTGGGCTTGACAGACAACTTCTGCCCAGACTCCAGTTCAAATGAGGATGGCTTTAATAAATGCCCGGTCCATAGCAAGTAAAACATTTGTCATAAACGATTTCTTTTCTTGGATTGGATCTCCTTTTTGTGACTGAGACATGGATGAAAATTGGTGAGTCTAGCTTAACTTCTGAACTATTGCCCTCCGACTGCTCATTTTTAAATGCTCCAGGGATATCAGGTAGAGGAGGAGGAATATTGACAGTTTTTAAAAATAACTTTAATTGCAAGCAACTCCATGTACCAGTTCCCCCCTCCAATTTTGAACTTTTGATGTTTGAACTGGGATGTTTTCAACCGGTTGGGTGTGCGGTAATCTACCGACCACCGAAGTTTAACAAAGACTTTTTAAATGACTTTTCATGTTTCTTGGCTGACATTGTGCCTAAATATGATCGGATTTTAATAGTTGGTGATTTTAATATTCATCTCTGTTGCTCTGATGGACTGCTTGCTCAGGAGTTTTTAATCTTATTCAGTCTTATAACTTTGTACAGTCTGTACAAGGCCCTACACACCAGCAGGGGCACACTCTTGACCTGGTGTTATCGTGTGGTTTATCTGTTTTTAATTTGGAAATTGGGGATTCCGTGTTTTCTGATCACAAACCTGTTTTATTTGACATTTCTCTTGTGCATGAGTTTAAAGCTCGCGCTCCACCCAGGCGCTGTCGAATTTTTAATTCTTCCACTGCTGCTCTCTTCTCCTCAACTTTTATAGAAAAAAATGCTTTTATTGACCCTGAAATTAGTTTAGGACTTAGTCTGGATGAGCTGCTTTTGCAGTTCCAAGAAACCTGTACTGAGACCCTAAACATTATGGCCCCATTAAAAACCAGGCGCCTTAAATGTATTCCCCAGCCCTGGTTAAATGAAGCCACCCAAGCGGTCAGACGTCAATACAGGAGAGCAAAGCGAAAGTGGAAGAAGGACAAATTGCAGGTTTCTTTTGAAATGTTAAAGGACTGTTGGAAATGCAATCAAAATACAGTGAAAAATGAGAAAAACAGGTGATTGCATCAAATTGTCACAATCCCCGCGCACTTTATAAGACCATCAGTTCTATGTCTGTGAAGGTTCTCAGTCATCCAGGTCATCGTAGTCAAAGGAGTTTGCAAAGAAAAGCGTCTGGACTTCTTTAAGTTGCTTGAAGACGTTTCACCTCTCATCCGAGAAGCTTCTTCAGTTCTAAGGTCAAATGGCCGAGAGTCCCAGATTTAAACCCAGTGGGAGTTTCCCCCCAAGGAGGGACAAAGGACCCCCTAGCTTCTCGGATGAGAGGTGAAACGTCTTCAAGCAACTTAAAGAAGTCCAGACGCTTTTCTTTGCAAACTCCTTTGACCATCAGTTCTATTTTAAATGTCTGCCACCATGGAAGGCTCTGCTAACAGATGTAATCAGTTTCTTTCCTTTTTTGTCCATCAGGTCAGCAATAGTACCTCCTACATATGACCCATTCACGTTAAGTCCCTGTTCAGCTGTCTTATACCAGTTTGAACCCATCTCAATTACACTTCTTAACGAGATGGTTAGACAAATTAAACCTTCTGGTTCTCCCATGGATGTGATCCCTGCATGGCTCTTTAAAGAGGTTTTCCCTTCAATTGGAACCTCAGTCCTTGTTATTATAAATAGCAGTATTACTTCCAGTGTGGTTCCTGATGGTTTTAAACACGCAATTGTTAGCCCTTTATTAAAAAAACCTGACCTTGACTCTTTAGTTTGCTCAAATTTTAGACCTATTTCAAGGCTTTCATTTCTTTCAAAGTTATTAGAAAAAATAGTTTTTACCCAACTGAATGCGTTTTTGATGCTAATGGCATCATGGAACTTTTTCAGTCTGGTTTTAAACATCTACACTCCACTGAAACAGCACTTTTACGTGTTTTTAACGATATATTTTTAGCTACTGATTGTGGAAGTTCCGTGATCCTTGTGCTTTTAGATCTTACTGCAGCGTTTGACACTGTTGACCACAATATTCTTATCTCTCGTTTGGAACACCTTGTTGGCATCAAAGGTGCAGCACTGGATTGGCTTCGCTCATATTTGAGTGGCAGAACGTTTAGTGTTAAAGTTGAAAATTTTGAGTCCACCTCAGCCCCCCTTTCTTGTGGGGTGCCCCAGGGCTCAATCCTTGGCCCTCTTCTTTTTTCATTATACCTGCTCCCTTTGGTGTCTATTTGTAGAAAACATGAAATATCCTTTCACTGCTACGCAGACGACTGCCAAATTTATTTGCCTTTAGCACCAAATGGCCCAGGCTCCATCCAAATCCTTTTGAACTGCCTTGAAGATGTCAAAGCTTGGATGGCTCTGAACTTTTTGAGTTTCAATGAGAGTAAAACAGAGGTGATTGTATTTAGACCTAATAATATTTCATGCAACCCGCTCGTACATTGTGGTTGGCTAGGGTCTTATATTAAGCAGTATGTGACAAACTTGGGAGTCATTATGGACTCAAATTTTAAATTGAACAAACATATTAATTCGGTGTTGCAAAAAAGCTTTTTCCGGCTGAGGCAAATCGCAAAGCTGAAGCCAGTTTTGTCAAGACGTGACATGGAGAAGGTAATACATGCCTTTATTTCAACACGGCTTGACTACTGTAATGCACTTTATGTTGGAGTCAGCCAAGGGTCTCTTGCTCGTCTTCAGCTCCTTCAAAATGCTGCTGCCCGCCTCTTAACTGGTACCCACAGCTATGAACATGTAACACCTATCCTGTCTTCTCTTCATTGGCTTCCTGTTCATCACAGAATTAATTTCAAAGTCCTAACACTGGTTTATAAATGCCTTAATGGTCTTGCTCCCTCATACCTTTCCGAGTTACTTCAGCCTTATATTCCTTCACGGACCCTCAGATAAGCTGACCAGCTGCTGTTGGTTGTCCCAAAATCAAGGCTCAAACGTAGAGGAGAACAACCTTTTTCAATTATGGCCCCAAAACTTTGGGATACGCTGCCTTTAAATATTAGACAGGCATCTTCATTTCCTGTTTTTAAAACGCTTTTGAAAACACACCTTTTTTCAATAGCGTTCAGACTGTCGTGAGTGGATATGTTTTTTTTTAATGTGTTTTATTATGTTTTATGTGAGTGTCAGTGGTTTTATCTTGTGTTTTACACTTCGTTTCTGTACAGCACTTTGGGCAAACCTTTTGTTTGTGTGGACGAGGAATACAGAGTTCGTCACGCAACGTCAAAGGTATGTGCCTCTTTTCACGTCACGCTGTGCGCCACGTTATTGTTTTAATGAGATGAATTGCAGAATGGCAAATAGTCAGATTAACAGTATTTTGTCTCTATCTGCAGGTATTACGCGCTTACATACACACACGCAGTTATTGTCCCTCTATTTAGAAAGGCAGAGGCGTGACGGTGTGATTATTTTACATGTAGTTGTTTTTTCCTGTGTAATAATGGAACATCTTTATGATGAGTGGGACAGTTATAGAAAAACTTTCCCCCCACCATTTGTGCACTCTTCCACCTCACCAGATTACTTCTTGCTACCTGCGAAACGTGCACTAAGCAATTCCAAGAAGAAATCGAGGAAAAGAGGCTGTAGGTCCGGCATCCAGGTACACATCAGACGAGCCTACAGATCGGAGATTTCCCCACTCGTCTGGAGGCGTACCCGGTTTCCGCTACCAGTTACCCTTCCGGATTTGTTTGGAAACACGTACTTGTAGCTACTACAGCGTGGATCCTGCCCATCTAATGCTCTGGATTTTGCCGATTATCTCCCCACCGCTGCGCCCACAAAGCCTGCATCGCACAACCGGTGGTTGGTCCCGCCGGTCCGTAGCACTGCTGGAGACCTCGTGTGCGGTGTTTGCTGTCAGTTCCACTCCGACAAGCTGATGGGAAACCTGCGCTTCCAGTTTTTAATCGGATTGCGCTCCTGAACGCCCGCTCCATCACAAACAAATCCTTCTCTCTGAATGAGCTCTTCACAGAGAAAACCCTGGACTTTCTGTTTCTCACTGATACATGGCAGAGGGATGGCGAGTTTATTCACCTAAACGAACTGCGTCCTGCAGACTGCTCTTACTTGGGTGCCCCCCGTTTAGGTCGCCGTGGTGGAGGACTTGCTGTTGTCTTTAGGGGCAGTTTCACCTGCAGAGCTATGCAAACTGAAAACTATTCCTCTTTTGAGTCGCAAACAGTTAATGCTTTGCCTTATAGAATTCAGCATTTCCATGCTGGGGAAATAGGTTTTGCAGCTGTTTGAGCTAAGATTTTCAAGTTATTCACAAAATGAAAACCTATACTTTGTTTCAGGCGAGAACTCAATTCAAATGCATGTAATAGCGAGAAACGCACTGTCTTGGCGAAATAAAGCGATTTTCATCAACTTCATAAAGACAGCTGTAACTTTTGATAGAAGACTCGGACACAGGTATTTAAGGCTTTGCCTTATAGAATTCGCGAGGAAGACTGCGGCGGCCACTGAGAAGGTCCGGTGGGCGGCCGCGAGGAAGACGGCGGCGGCCACTGAGAAGGTCCGGTGGGCGGCTGCGAGGAAGACGGCGGCGGCCACTGAGAAGGTCCGGTGGGCGGCCGCGAGGACAACGGCGGCGGCCAGAACGTGGCTTGGGCGACGGCATGGCAGCCACAGGACCAGGTGAGGCTAACGCAGAGGCAGAAGCTGGACTGTGCGAAGCCGAGGCTGGACCAGGCGAAGCAGAAGCCGAGGCCGAGGCTGGACCAGGCGACGGCATGGAAGCCGGCCGTGACGCAGCAACAGCTTCGGAGGCTGGGCCAGTAGGCGCGGAGGCCTCTGGCTGGAGACAGGCTGGGCCAGCAGGCGCGGAGGCCTCTGGCTGGAGACAGGCTGGGCCAGCAGGCGCGGAAACCCCTGGCTGAGGAGCGGCCGGGCCAGCGGGTGCGGAAACCCCTGGCTGAGGAGCGGCCGGGCCAGCGGGTGCGGAAACCCCTGGCTGAGGAGCGGCCAGGCCAGCGGGTGCGGAAACCCCTGGCTGAGGAGCAGCCAGGCCAGCGGGTGCGGAAACCCCTGGCTGAGGAGCGGGAGAGCTCACAGCTGGCTCTGGATGCTGTGGCTGCAGCTCCAGGAACTGAACAGGATGGTGGATGAGTGGCTGAACTACAGAAGACTGGACAACAGACTGGACAGGCTGGAGGACGGGCGACTGGGGAACAGGAAAAGACTGGAGAGGACGAGACTGGACTACTGACTGGACTGGGGCAGGCTGGACTGACTGGACTGGGGCAGGCTGGACTGACTGAGCTACAGGAGCAGCCTGGAGTGCAGGAGAGTGATTTGGCTGGACTGGGAGCTGAACAGCAGGTGAGTGATCTGGCTGGACTGGGGGCTGAACAGCAGGCGAGGGAACTGACTGGGCTGGAGGCTGAACAGCAGGCGAGGGAACTGACTGGGCTGGAGGCTGAACAGCAGGCGAGGGAACTGACTGCAGTGGGGATGCTAAGGGATGAATAGAGGTAGGCGAAGCTGACAACGGAGCTGAGGTTGGTGTAGCTGGTGGCTGGGCTATAGACTGAGCTAGTGAGGGAGATAAAGCTACAGCCTGGGCTAGTAGGGCTGGTGCCTGAGCAGGGGACACCTCAGCTAGCCTAACCAGTGATAGTGCGAGGGCGTGAAAGGCTGGATCAGGAGGTGGATGAAGAGGTGAAGTAGCAGGTGGAGAGGCTAGCTCTTCCGAGCCTCTAGGGAGGTCAGGCTGGGTTCTAGCTGCCTTCAGCCTAGGCGCTGGGACAGGCACGGGAGGTGGCTGGACACCAGTCACCCCCACCCGAGAAACAGGAGCGGGTGTGGAGGTAGACTGGGTCGCAGCTGCCCTCCTCCTGGGAGCTGGCACAGGTGTGGGTGTAGGCTGACTGATAGGAGTGGAAATAACGACTGGGTGAGTGACACTGACAGGTCTATCGGGTTTTATTCTGGTCTTTCTGCCACCACTATTTACAGTCTTTGACTGAACGGTCTTTGGGGAAGCAGAGCAGAAGAAATCTTCCCAGTCCACATCATCCTCCAGCAGGGAAACTCCCCATGTATCAGAAATGAGTCTGTTCTTTGTTTTAAGTGAGGAATCAGATGGTGAGTGCAAAAAACAGTCACTGGAGCTCACCATCGGGAGTTGTTCAAAGTAGTCCATATTACGGCGGCGTGAGCGCCGCTTTCCCCGGGAAGAGGAAGCGGGCGGGGTACACAGCTGAGCCTCCGTTGAGCCGAGGTGAGGGGCGTAGGCGCTGTGCCGTGGCGAGGCAGAGAGGCTGGAGAATGAAGCGGCCGGCGGGCAAGCGAGGAGCGGAGTGGCGAGGGAGCGAGCGGCCGAAGCTTGGCCGGTGACGCCTACTCTCCGCGGAGAATGCTCCGATGCAGTGGGGGCAGCAGGCGGAAGAACGCGGCGTCCTCGAGGCCCGCCTAGAGCCAGACGAGTCCCTGCGAAGACGTGCTCTCCCTCAGCGAAGAGCCGCTGTTTTCCCCTAAGCTCCTCCGTCCAGCGAAGGAGCGCTGCCTCCTGCCGCTCAAAAAGTTCCGAGTCCGCTGGGTCCACAACGCGGGGTCGTGTCATTCTGTCAGGATTAGTGTCGTGGACGAGAGAAGGAGGACCCAAACGCTGGACTCACAGGTAGGTGAAGATTGGTGTTTTATTGTCGACGGAGTGAACAAACAGAACAGAGGTAGGAAACGGCTGGCCGGCTGGACGACTGACGGAATGAATGAAAGACTGACTGACAACTGACCGGCTGACCTGACGGAACTGAACAGAGGACAACCTAACAGCGACGTGAACAACATCACAATAACATCAATGACACGACCAGGACTGAAGGGAACAGAGGGCTTAAATACATGACTAACAATGACAACGATTGGAGACAGGTGAGAGCACAGCTGAACTTAGTCTAACTAATGATGCATAGAAGGAACTGGAACATGATACACTAGTAGACAGGCTGGCATAGAAAACATGGATGTGAAAATAAACTGAACATGACAAAACAGAAAACACTGGGTCAACGACCCAGGAAACCTGACAGGATGTACATTTGAGTGATCATAATTGTATCTTCGTTGAACTCAATTTTAGCTCTAAACAAATGCCTGTGAAGTTAAAAACTCATAGACGGATAATAACTGAGACTACTGCTGAGAGGCTCTCCATTATGTTTGACAGTTCTCTACTTTTTATCGGAAACAATGTAAATGCTCTTATTCAGTCTTTTAATAGGGAATGCACATCTATCTTGGATCAAGTGGCACCTATTAAAACAAGCTCGGCTTTACAAAAGAAGACATGCCCTAAACTTAAGGAGAATATGCCGCAAAACAGAACGACTATAGAAGAAAACCAAACTTGACGTACACAGGCTCCATCTTATTCTTTTTTTTCTTTTCATAGTTTATTTGATCTTTTTTAGTTATTTTTATTCTAAGTTATTGTAATCAGGCCAGACTGGACTCGGGGACGGGAAAGAAATACAAGAAGAAAAGTTCAGAAGAAAGGCTCCATCTTCGAGATCTCATGCTCTCCTTAAATGACACGGTGAAAACTGTTAGATCAGAATATTTTTCTAGACTCATATCAAAAAACAAGAGGAATCCCAAGTTTCTTTTTGACAAAATTAGTGCTATTGTCTCCAGATGTGGTACCTTTAGATGTACACTCTAAAGTAGATAGTAATAAACTCCTCAGATTTTTTGTTGATAAGATTAAAGACATAAATGCTAAAATGTCCCTAAAGCTTTCTTGTTCTCCAAGTCAGGCACTCCCTTTGTACTCCTGGTCGACTTTAACAACTGTAACATATGATGAAATAGCAGCCCTGGTGGAAAAAATGAAGCCATCTTCAAGCCCCTCAGATATTATCCCCACTAAGCTTTTTATTTATTATTTATCTCTTCAGACTGGGATGTTCCCCAGCTTTTTTAAACATGCCATTGTGGAACCAATGCTCAAAAAACCCAGCCTGGACCCAACACTACTTCAAAATTTAAGACCTGTCTCCAAACTCCCATTTATGTCAATACTCCTTGAGAAGGCAGTAGCTGTCCACCTTACGCCATACTTGGAGAAATATAACATCCATGACCGTTGTCA
The DNA here is from genome assembly GCF_001858045.2 of Oreochromis niloticus. Lineage (NCBI taxonomy): Eukaryota > Metazoa > Chordata > Actinopteri > Cichliformes > Cichlidae > Oreochromis > Oreochromis niloticus. The sequence continues at coordinate 35,954,304 of NC_031982.2, forward strand.
AGAGGAGAAATGCTTTACTGCTATTATTGGCTGCTATTTTTATAATCATCATTACCATTTCATGATTGAGAGTGATGTTGCATTCAGATGCATTCAGATGTTCAAATATATTGGTATTATATTAGTCTTTATTACAGGTTCAGTTATAACCACTTTAAACTGTGGAGTTGAATCTATAATTTTAAATGTTTTTCAATGCTCCTATATAATAATCTTAAATGTTTCTGTGTAGACTGCAGGGACAGGAAATACACTCTGTGCCAAAATGGGACAGGAAACACGTCTGCAAGGCATGCTTTGCAGGAAGTGAAACTGAAACCAGAGTTTAACTGCAAGTTAAAGAGCAGGGTGTTTATTATGCATTTATCTTTGATTTAGCGTTGATAAAGCGTTAAGTAGTGTATTAGATTGAAACATTTGTTTTATACATTTTACATGTAAGTCAAGATCATTACACACAGGATGGCCTCAGCCTGGTTGCCTAAGTTGAGGTCAACTAAGGTTCAGAGAGCAGATGCACACTCTGTGCACACACAGACAGACATACACACACCTACAGACACATATAGTGAGAGAGGTCATGACACGTACGCAGTACACAGCACGCACGCGCCCCCGCACGTGCACGCACACACATATTAGATAGATGTTAATTATGTTTTGCTTGCGACTGCAAAGTTGTGCCTGCATGAGTGACATTTTGTGCAGAACGTGGACCTGATGTTCCAGAAGATAAGCCTGGGCAGGATGGAGACAGGAAGCATCTGCCGTCGAGGCGAAGATGATGTTCTGTTTTAAACTATGTTAAAAGTCATTGTGGTTTTGGAGTGACGTATGCTTTGTTTGAGTCTGCCTGGCAACAGGAAGACTGCCAACCCTATAAGACCTTTGTTTGACGATTGTAAGTTTAGTTCGACGCTGAAATCTGCACAGCGGTCGGACTCACACATGTGTTCATTAAAATGCCGTCTAATTTCACCAGGCCGGATCTGTGTTATTTTTAGATTCCTCCTCAACATTTTTTAACCTTAACACCGTTTTCAATCTGGGTTCCGTAAATTGCATTCCACTGAGACAGCACTACTGAAAGTTACTAATGATATTATGATGTCAGCAGACTCTGGAGAATACACAGTCCTAGTCTTGATAGACCTTACCTCAGCCTTTGATACAGTCAACCATACCATCCTGATAAACAGACTGAGAGACCTGGTTGGGATGTCTGGCTCTGTTCTAGACTGGTTTTCATCTTATATATCTGAAAGGAGTTTTGTTGTGTCTGCAAACCAGATCATGTCGGAATCTACAGAATTGTTGTGTGGAGTTCCTCAGGGCTCTGTGCTGGGACCTATTCTGTTTTTAATATACATTCTTCCTTTAAGCCATATAATACAGCAGTTTCCTGAAGTATCTTATCATCTTTTTGCTGATGATATTCAGCTATATTATTCTTTTAAGCCTGCTGAAGCTCATAAGCTCTCCAATCTGATTGACTGTTTAACCAACATTAAACAAAGGTTGAACAATAATTGCTTACAGCTAAACCCGGCCAAAACAGAAACTTTGATTATTGCACCAGGCAGTGCAATACCCGATACTAAACGGCGACTGGTGACTTGGGTTCCTCACAGAAACATCTACTGACCCTGTTTTAAAGTTGCTGCACTGGCTACCAATCAGATTCAAGTTCCATTTTAAAATTCTAATTTTAAATTTTAGAGCATTACAGAGACAGCCCCTCCCCCACATTGCTGATTTGATTCGAACACATACCTCAACTCGTAACCAAAACCTGTTAGTGGTCCCCCACAGTCGTTTTAAAACCTGAGGGGGCCGATCTTTCCAAGCTGTTGCACCCAGACTGTGGAATGCACTTCCCCCATTTCTACGGGGTTTGGACTCAGTGGAGACCTTCAAAAAGCGGCTAAAGACATTTTTATTTCAAAAAGCTTTTAATTAGACCAGGGTATTTATGATGTATTTTATGACTATAATCCAGTTTTGAGATCCCTTCCCAAACGCCTTAATGCCCACTCACATCCTGGGCCATCTGACCTCAGGAAATCACATGATAGGGTGGGGCTACGTTTCACAATGAGCTCACCGAAAACCCTGGCTGATTGTAACCTACATCCATTTTCACACCTTGACTCATGTGATTAGGTAGAGTATCATCAGGGGGTCCATTGTCCCTCTTTGGGGGGATACTCCTACGGGGCTTAAATCTGAGACTCTCCACCATTTAACCCTAGAACTGAAGAAGCTTCTCGGATAAGAGGTGAAACGTCTTCAAGCAAAGAAGTCCAGACGCTTTTCTTTCCAAGCTCTATAGACACCACCAACATTAACGCTTACATTAGAGCCTGTCATTATGTGTTTTGTTTGGGTTTCCAGCAGTAAAAATGAGAGAAACTGTATTAATCCCAGATGGAAACTGAGTGAAAAAAAAAAAAAAAGAAAATTAAAAAGTCGTATTTAAAACTGGGCCGGCCACTCTCATCCATGCAATATGTGACTACATGCTCATCCAACTGAGCTAAACCTACGTCCAACTGCATTTAATCTCCAAAATTGGAGAAGGTAAAGCGAGTGGATAGCCTAACATATGAAACAAGAAATGACAACAGTGCATTCTATTTATTTCAACAAAGTAACTGTATTCAGATTACTATCTACTTAAACGGTAACTGTAAAGGAATACTGAATAAGCTTCTCGGATGAGAGGTCATATTTTGTATTTTAAATACGTAACGCCGGTACATGTATTCCGTTTCAACTCCAACACTACATGCCAATTGTTTCAGTCCAAACATCAAATGTTGACCTAGATATGAAATTCAGAATCAACTGAATCAGTTAAAGAAGTCAGTCCACTGCTTTAATGCACTGACTGCTGCTAGTGTGGCTAAAAGAAAAGAGAAGAAGAGACAGTCATGTTTATATGAACATTAGAGAAACACATCATGGAGCTGAAATATGATCCTGCTTCCTCATTTGGACTCATTCACCTCAGCTGACACATTCAACAGCAGACAGGTTTTTGTAGCAGTCTGTCTCACTGTGGGAGGAGTATGGTACTACATCTTTGGCTCTGGAACTAAACTGTATGTAACAGGTAAGAACAAACATTTTTTTTTTCTTCAGTTGTTTTATTGTAGATAATGAAAATATTTTAAAAGTCAGCTTCTGTTGTTAGAGGTTTTAGATATTAGATTTTCAAATATACAATAAGAGAATTCATCTGCAGTCATTGTTACATAAGAAAAGCTCAATAATCTCTGAAAACATGTTTAAATCTCACTGAACAACTAAAGTTATTCTTTATTTCTGCAAATATTAGTGATGTTACAAATATTTAGGATTTGATCATCTCAGTAATTCTTCATCTGGTGGGTTTTTGAACATAAGATCATGTTTGATGTTAAAATAAGTAGCAGTAAATGCTGAAGAGAGAATTTTTTTTAATAGTGAAAGATGTATTTTGTTAATTGAACTGAGTATTTATTGGAATAATAATACATAAATTGTCAGGGACGTATAAAATGTTTGCAAAATGTGATAAAAAAAATAGGCTAAAATATGACACTGTTCTGACTGAGTCTAGTTTGTTTGATGTGTGAGTCAAAATTTCAAATGACAAGAAAAGCTTGAGAAATGTTTAACAGTAAATGATTATTTGAAAAATACGTACAAATAAACATAATTTTTTAAAATACTTTAGAATTTATAACATAACGTTAGATCTAGTTTTAAAAAGTGATTTCATTCCCATTCATGTTTCTGATTAATTGCACTCAAATGTGTGTAATTATTCATTCACATATATTAAAACATATAATGAAAACAAAAAATAGATGTACAGGTGTTCCAATTATTGCAGGATAAAATACAAGGATTATAACGTCTGAAAAGAATGATGGTATTTATTATAAAATATATAAAAACATATGTTTAGAAAGATAAAAATGCTAATTTCATTGTTGGAATTAAATCATATTGAATTATGTTGTGTTATGTTTAGTGCAGAATAATGTAAAAAAAAGATTAATGTATTTTTGGGAACAAGAATGTGTTTGTTAGAATTTGTGTTTAAGATGGAAAATCAAATTTAAATTGTATAAAGACAAATCTCTATATAGATTTACATTTGAGATAAGTCATATTTTAAAACCAAATAAATATCGAAGATATAAATTTCAAACACATTTAATTCTGTTTTAAAAACATGTTGAGTGTTCCACATGTGAGCCATGATGACATGAGGTGATGACTGTGTTTGATATGAAGCTGAATCCAGTGTATGTAGTGAACTTTGTGCTGTATTGATGAGTAGTTTAGTGATCAGAGTCCATGTAGTTTCCAGGATCAGACTGAATGCAGTGCAGTGCTGGAAGCTGCTGCTGACTGTGTGAATGTGTGTCTGTGCTGCTTGTTGCTGCTGTCAAACTTCAGATGAGCAGGTAGTGAAGCCCGTGGTGAGCGTGTACCCAGCAGCATCCAGAGCCCACCTGGAGGGGAACAGCTCCCTGCTGTGTGTGGCCTCAGCCATGTTTCCTCCTCTGGTCCAGTTCTCCTGGAAAAGACAGAAGAAGAACGGCGGAGAACCGGAGGAGCTGCCCCCTGCTGAGGGAGAGCAGCTGGAGCTCAGAGAGTCGGGACGCACCATTGCCATCAGGATGGTTGATGGGAGTGATTCTGACACATATAAATACAGCTGCTGGGTGAAGCACGAGGGGGGCACAGTGGAGGCCCAAACACAACAAGGTAATGAAGGCTTGGTGGCTGTGTTCAGCAGTGATTCAGCTTCATGTGGAGATGCTGTCAAAGAGAGCAGAGGAGCAGAGGACTGACATTTCTCACTGCAGCTCCAAACATTTGACTCCTTTTCTGTTTCAGAGGTTCCAGCTCCAGCAGCCTCCTGTCCTCCAGAGAGAGAGCCAGCAGACCTGCCAGCTCTGCAGCCAGCTGACTGTAAGATCACCTGCTGCCTCTCTGCATGGACAGCTCCAATGTCCAATGAGGGAGCTGGAACAAGTTTAGGGACTCAGTCTTAAAGTTGCACTAATTGATCAAATCTTCATCCAACAAGCTCTGATAAAGCCACTGTACACTAGCTGCTCAGCACCAAACAGCAGACAGACCATAATATGTCAGAGATCAGTTTGTTAGCTGCTTGTGGAGTTCTTCTGCCCCCAAGTGGACACAAACACTACATCAATTCATCCACTTGAAGAAGAAGCTGTGACTGTTTCTATTTGGACTTTTTCTCCTTGATGTGAGAGGAATAACCCGACTGTCTGTCTGTCTCTTTGTGTCTGTCTGTCCTTCAGTGTCCTTCCAGTCTCAGTGCAGGGTGAAGCTGCTCTGCCTGCTGTACACAGTGCTGATAGTGAAGAGTCTGGTGTACTGCTGTGGACTCTCTCTGCTGATGATCCTCACAAACAAGGGACCGTCCACCAACTGCACACATGCTGACTGACTGTTTTCTGCTCGCCTTTTTCTCACCATCAAATCTCATCAATTCATCTCATTCATCACTTTGATCAGTATCACAAATGTTAGTTATGATGTGTTGTGCTTATTTAGGCTTTTTATTCAATAGTTAGAAGATCATCTGAAATAAATACATCTTTACATGTATTGTTACTCTGAGATAGAATTCTTTTTTTACTTATTGTGACTTTTATTGTAGTAACAAAAATCATCAGGTATATTTTTATCACAAGTTTTCTCTTTTATTTGTTTTTATTTTGGTTGATTTTCAAATGTCAAACAGTGTAGTTGTGTTTGTAAGTGTGAATATTAAAGATTTCAAGATGAAGAATTTGATTCTACTTTCATTGTGTGATAAACAACAACCCGTGTGAGTGAAGCACAAACTGACTGTATCCAAACTTGCTCTCCTGCAGCAGACGGGCTGTGTGGGTTTCTGCTCTGCAGCCTCCACACCGTTAGCTGTGGCTTTTCACTTTAATAACACAATGACAGTTACAAGCATGAACTCTGCTTAAAGAATGATTCCAGGAAGGATCTGTGTTCTTCACCTGTGAGAGAAACAGCTCAAATCCTCAACTCAGAGCTGACAAATGAACTTTAATGGAATCAAAGCAGAGACCATGAAGCCCCTGCAGTCTGCTCAGCTCCCATTTTATTACCTGAGCTGAGTTTTTCATTCTGGATATCACACACGTAAGAACAGATCAAGTCTGAACAGCAAATGTTGGAGAATCATTTTGAAGTGTTGCTAAATGTCATTATTATTACAAAAACTACTGAATGATTCAGAAAATCGTTTCCAAAAAGCAGAAATATCCAAACAAAGTAGAAACAAGGCAACATGAGTCATTCAGATGCAGATAACATATTCTCCTTATTTTGAAGAACACAGTCATGAAATCTTTCTGTGTGTCATTCATTGAGTTGAAGTGCCTAATAGAAGAGGAAAAGCAGAAATAATCAATGATAGCTGAGACATTGAGAACATGGCTGTATGCCTGCTATCATAACAGGAAACAAAGCACACAAACAGCAAACAGACAATAATGTGGTCGCAGCTTGTTGTGTGTTGTTAGGTGTCATTTTTGACTTTGACATTTAATGAAGTCACAAAAATGTGTCCGACTCATTAAAGGAGTCTGTACGTCTCAGTCAGTGCTCTGTATTCATGTGTTCACCTCATTAAACTCACTGAGACACTTTTCTCCTCCAAACTTACAGCACAGCTTCATATTTCACTGACTGATTCTTTGATTACATCCATTAAGGCTCACACAGTGAAATTAGTGCAAACTTACAAATGTGTTGGAACAATTTTGGCCTCCAAACTGAACTTTGAGACAAACAGTGAAGCTGTGAGCAAAAAGAGGCTCCAGTGTGTGTCATGGTGGAGGAAACTGTTGTATTCCCACATTCAAAACATGCTGATCTTATTGGATTTTTCCCTCAGTCTTTTTCCTCCTTTTTCTCTTCATCCAAATGTTCTAGCAGGCTGACTGTGAGTCCCTGTTTAACCTGTACAGCAGAAAGTAACAGCAGTCAGCGGCCTCCACTTGACTTCATGACTTCAACCCCTCGCACAGTCAGTTTCACTTTCTTCCTTCTGTCTTTTAGTCCTAAAATGTAGAACACCACCAGATCAAAATATTTGTGTCCTTCACTCACATCTTCAAATGATACCTTCTATATCAGAGATGATACAAAGGCAACATTTGTCTTATTTCTCTTTCATGAATCAAAAAGTACTTTTGTACTGTTGTGTAAATGTGTATGTAAAGGTGGATGACTGCCTACTGCAAATGAAATCTAACCATGGGTACAAATAAATGAAGCTGAAGCTGACGTAAAACACAGCCCTGTTTTTATTACTGTTTATAGATATTATCATTGATGATCATCATTTTGAATGATTCTTAAAACTGTTGTCAATAAAACAGAACAATTAAAAATGAGATGCTGTGAATATTATTTATTCATTTTGATTTACAAAAACAAAGAAAAGGTGAAAATATTCAAAAAGTTATATAAAGAAGAAAACAACAGATAACAGTGTGTGTTACTAAATTCACAGCAACCTGAATGTGTTTGAGTGTTTCTGCATCATGTGACCCAGATTTTTGGATCTGCTGTCAGATTGAAATGAAGACGATGAAACCACAGCAGCTTCAGCTGAGCTGTCAATCAGCAGCAGCAGTCTTATCTGTGGGCCGCAGGGGCTGATGGGAGCTTTGAGGACCTGTTAGAAACCACGTGGCCCTCGTCTGATCTCACAGCTCGTCCTTGTTTGGCCTCAGCTGCATCAGAGCGCCACTTCTCCCCAGGTTCACCAGAGGAAACACCACTGCACAAAATGCTTTTCCTCCCAGCTGCTGCTCTGTGCTGTCTGTGTTCAGGTGAGTGTTTCCAGCCAATCAGGAGCCAACAAAGTCAACCTGGAACAAACACTGTCACACTAACCTTCATCTATCTGTCTGTGTCTCTACAGCACTGGTTACCATGTCAGCAGAACAACTGATTCAGGAGGATTTAACACTGACCAGGAAAGTTGGAGAAAATGTCTCCTTTAGCTGTGGAGGGACTGAACAGTGTACATACATTTACTGGTACCAGAAGAAAAAAAATGAAACATTCAGAGTGATTTTTGATATTAATAAAAATAATGGTAACATAGATAGAAGTTACTCTTCTCATCCTCAGCTCGATGACTTCTCTGCAATAAATATAAATAAAGGCTGGGCATTAAAGATTAAGCAAGTTAAATCCGATCATTCAGCCACCTACTACTGTAGCTGTGGGTCCCCACAATAATAAATGATCCCTGCAGCCTGAACAAAAACCAACAGATGAACAGATGTCAAACAGTGTTTGTGACAGGAAGAGAGCAGTAAACCACAGCCCAGGTTCACATATTTCACCTCCATCTCAGAGTCACAAAAAAATGAGCTTAGTGTTGATATACTGCTCCGAAAATTAAGATTATTTCATTTAAACAATTATATATTCTGCATTCTAGTATGAGTATTATTTGTTAACTTTAGCAAATAAGCCCTGAAAACAAAACACAGCCTTATGTGACAGGATTGTTATTTAGTCTTCAAGTCCAAGTCTTTTTTCAATCATTCTTGCCTCCTTAAAGTGTTTACAGGTCAACTGTTGTGTATTTTGGGTTATAACAGGACCCGTAGTGGTCATGCACCAGGTGCATGATGGGCAATGCGTTTTTGTTGTTGTTGTACGGACTAGCCATGTGCTGGAAGTTATGCCGCTATAAATAAATACTTTAAGTTACGTTGTGGTCCGAGAATCGTTGTTATACTAGTAACACACAGTGAAGATATAACAAAAAGTGGCGACAAGGACGACTGAACCGGCGCTGCAGTCCGCGACGATACGGAGTTTTGAACTGTTTTTTTTTCCTGCCGATGCCTCGAGCTGACCCAGTGTTAGATGGCGCGGGTGTGAGGACGAGACACCCGCTGTGCGGCGGTGGATGCTGATTTTTTTTTCAGCGAAACGGGGAGGAGTGAGCAGCGGAAAAGACGACAAAGGAAAACTCCGTGAGTGACGCAAAAAAAAAAAAAAAAAAAAAAAAGACGTTACAAAAGGAACAGTTGTGAGGGGAAGAGTGCCATTCAACCAGGAGCCGAGTAATGGCTGGAGTTATTGGCTCAATCGGTCCCTTCGACGAAAGCACGGAGCAATGAAGCTCATATACAGAGCGTTTTGGATATTTCGTTGAGGCTAATGACATACAGGATGATAAATTGGTGCCCATGTTTTTTGAGTGTGATAGGCCCAAAGACTTTTAACCTGCTAAGGAGCCTGCTGCAGCCAGCAAAGCCAGGCAATAAAAGTTTCACAGAGATTGTGGACACACTGACCAAACATTTTTCGCCCAAGCCCCTCGTGATCGCTGAAAGGTTCAGGTTTCACAAGCGAAACCAAGAAGAGGGTGAGTCTGTCACAATGTTCGTTGCATCGTTACGCAAATTAGCTGAACACTGTGAGTTTAAAGATGTTTTAAATGACACATTAAGAGACAGACTCGTGTGTGGATTAAGAAATGAAGCTGCACAGAAGAAATTACTCACGGAAAGTGACTTGACTCTTGAGAAGGCAATTAATATCAGTGTGACCATGGAAATGGCGTCGAAAGAAGCCCATGCTCTGCATGCTACAGACAGAGTACACAAACTTGACAGTGGTAAAGCAAATGCACAAGGACCATGTTTCCGCTGTGGCAAGTTGCTAGTGACTGCTGGTGCAAGGAAATGGATTGCAACAACTGTGGAAAAAAAGGCCATGTAGCACGGGCATGCAGGAACAAAAAGAGCAAGGATAAGGGCTCAAAGACTGGAAATAAAAGGGGCACTGCAAAATTCAAAAAGGAAAGACATGTTCGCACAGTTAAGCTTCATGAGGACAGAGCAAGTGATTCCTCGGATGAAGAAATGTTGTCTGCAATAAATACTGTGCGAATACTGAATGTGGATGAAACCTCAGACGGGTTTTGGGTCAAGCCCAGACTGGAAGGACATGTTGTGAAAATGCAGATTGACACAGGTTCAAAAGCATCATTAGTGTCATATAATGTCTACAGGAAGTGTCTGAAGCACCTTCCACTCAAACCCTCCGACACAGTTTTTAAAGGATATACTGGACATCGAGTGCCTATGAAAGGAATGACAGAGGTGATTGTTCAATGCAATGACCAAACTGCTAAGCTGCCTGTGTATGTTACGCAGAAGAACTGCCCTGCTATAATGGGACGTGTGTGGCTCAAAGCAATCAGACTCAACTGGCAAGAAGTGAGAAAGCTGTCGCATGGTTCCTCTCAGCTGCAGGCCATACTGGGAAAGCACAAAGAGGTTTTTCGTGAGGAACTGGGCAGCATGAAAAAAATTACAGTGAAGCTGCATCTCAAACCTGACAGCAAACCAGTCTTTATGAAGGCTAGACCTGTGCCGTACGCCATTCGGCCCAAGGTTGAGTCTAACTTAGACGCATTGGTCAAGAATGGTGTTCTGGAGCCAGTTACAACCAGCGAGTGGGCCACGCCTATCGTCCCAGTTCCTAAAAAGGACGGAGGAATCCGGATCTGCGGAGACTTCAAGGTATCCGTGAATCCTGTATTAACAGCAGAGCAGTATCCTCTCCCTCTGATTGATGACTTATTTGCTGGCCTGAGTGGGGGAAAAAAGTTCAGCAAAATAGATCTCAACCAGGCTTACCTGCAAATGCACGTTGAAGAGCAGTCACGTGAAATGTTGACTATCAACACACATAAGGGACTTTTCAGATACTGCAGGTTGCCTTTTGGCATCACATCAGCTCCAGCATTGTTTCAGCGAGCGATTGATCAAATCCTGAGCGGATTACCTGGTGTGCAGTGTTACCTGGATGATATCCTGTGTACAGGAGCAGATGATGAAGAACATCTGCGCAACCTGGATGCGACCCTTCAGAGACTGAAGGAATACGGATTGAGAGTCCGTAAGGAGAAATGTGACTTTTTCCAGTCATCTGTGGAATATCTAGGGCACGTGATTGATGCAAATGGACTACACACTGCACCTTCGAAGATCACAGCAATTGTGGATGCACCCCCACCACAAAATGTCAGCCAGTTAAAGTCTTTCTTAGGACTGTTGAACTACTATGGACGGTTCATACCCAACTTGCCATCACTCCTGAAACCACTGCATACTAGGGATGCAACGATACCAATTTTTTCAAACCGATCCGATACCGATACTTGGATCTGAGTACTTGCCGATACCGAGTACAAAAACCGATACTTCTACCACACACAAGTTAAACTTAACCAGTAGTAAAGAAACGACCCCAGACAACTCTTTAACATGCACCAGGTGCATGATGGGCAATGCGTTTTTGTTGTTGTTGTACGGACTAGCCATGTGCTGGAAGTTATGCCGCTATAAATAAATACTTTAAGTTACGTCGTGGTCCGAGAATCGTTGTTATACTAGTAACACACAGTGAAGATATAACATCAACTTTAGAATTTGCTTTTGGAAAACATCTCTCAAGAGCCCTCAGCATATTTTAATATCTATGCTGTATTTTTTGGAATACTGAGTTCATGATTTATTTTACCTAAAGTCTTGTTCATGCTGTTGACCTCTGGGGAGAGTAGAACTTGTTGCAAACAAATTTGGTGTCGCACTCTGAGCCTTGATAATTTTTCAAACAATCATGACTGTGTATGACTCTTGTAAAACATTTGTCCTAATGTTGTTCCTGAATCCAAATGATAAGGTGAACTTTTGAGGTGTTTTTGTATGGAGGGTAGGAGAGTCTATAAACACTGTTTCACATTTCAGAATAACCTATACGAAAATTAAACATTAAACATCTAAAAGGAATTCAAATACAGACGTCAGTTAAAACAAAATGATCTTTCTATTGTTAATGGAAGCTAGCTTGACTCTGCTTGACACTGAGCCATTAGATTCTACAGTCTCTGTCAATTTCATGTCTGCGTTTCCTTATGAAACGCTGAAGATGAGCAGGCTGAGAGGCTGTGAGCTTTTCTGGTTGTTTGTATATTGTGAATAAACCTCAACAGTCTTCCATACCTCAGCAAAGGTGTCACTGTTGTCACTTTTTAAATGTCTTCAGATTTCCTCCATCTTAATCCTGGTATAACTGAGGTTCTTGTTTTCAGCCATAACAGCTTCTCTGAGGAGGTCAGTCATTACACCAGAATCTATCAGTTCAGTTGAAAGATCTCTGTTTTAAACAACTGCTGAAAAACACTTACTTAGCTTTTGGGTTATAGTTCACATTTAATGTGCGTATGGAAACATGTTCGCAGGAGTTTAATATAAGACCATATGTCTGTGAAGGTTCTCAGTCATCCAGGTCATCATTGTCTAAGGAGCTTGGAAAGAAAAGCGTCTGGACTTCTTTAAGTTGCTTGAAGATGTTTCACCTCTCATCCGAGAAGCTTCTTCAGTTCTAGGGTCAAATGGTGGAGAGTCCCAGATTTAAACCCAGTGGGTGTTTCCCCCCAAAGAGGGACAAAGGACCCCCTGATGATCCTCTACCTAATCACATGAGCCAAGGTGTGAAAACGGGTGTGGGTCACAATCAGCCAGGGTTTCAGGTGAGCTCATTGTTAAACCTGGCCCCACCCTATCATGTGATTTCCTGAGCTCAGATGGCCCAGGATGTGAGTGGGCGTTAAGGCGTCTGGGATCTCAAAACTGGATTATAGATGGCAGACAATTGGTGTCGTAAACCACCACCTCTGTTCAAAGATGGTCGCTCACAGTGGACATAGATGGCTTCTTTCACTCTTCTTTCAAACCATCTGTCCTCTCTGTCCAAAATGTGAACACTGGCATCCTTTTTTGAGGATGCCAATGCTGTTTGCTGTTTTGCTTCCACCACGATAAAATCACACTTCATGCACAGCTCTCTCTCTCTGTCTCTCTCTCAGTATACTTCAAGATTAGCAACTTCATTTTAAAAATCCTGCTGCAATGCAAATTAGCTACACCATGCGATGTAAGCACCTCTCTTGGTTGGACAGACACAGGCTGTCTGCCTGGATTTTTCTAGCTCATAGCTTCGCCCTGCTAAGAAGCGAGTGTGCTTGTACAAAGGCCGTTCAGCCTCGGGATTTACACTCGGCTCGACACAGATATATGAAGAATGAAGGGACCCTGCAGCGAAACAGAGAGCGCAACCTCTGAGTGTCTGCCTCTGTACTCAGTCTGACCACCTGTTGAAGGTGGCACTGTTCTTTATTGTGGTTACATCAATATGCATAGGTACTGTTATGAAATCAGTTTCGCCCCGGTTCTTTGATTCGTCGAGGGATCCAGAAATGGCACCGGACCCAGTAGTCATTTTTACAAAATCTTTATTCATCTTCATATAAGCATGCACTTCTAGAAGGGAAGACGAGGCCGGTGTCCCTCTGAAACAATCTTCACCCCTTTGTTAGTTCCAGCCAGCTTTATAGAGGCGGCCCCATCATAAATCCCCCACAGTGTGCTGGAAACTCTGTGTCTGTGTCTATGTGCACGAGCACGTGAGTGCCTGTGTGTGCACGAGAGTGAATGTATGTGCGTACCTGTGTGTATGTGTGAGTGCACGTGAGTGAGTGTGCATGTGAATGTGTGAGTGTAACAGCTTAAACACTGTGTGTGTCTCTGCATACGTGACTCCCTGCCGGCCATAAAACTCCATCTCCCTTCCAGACCACAGTTATAAAGTTACAAATCTTGAGACCCCCACACAGGTATCCTCTGGGGAATTTCCACTCAGCATTAACTCCTCTTTGTCTTACTTTCACAGTTCAACTGGGGGAGGGTCTCCTAAGATCTTCTCCTAAGTTCATGACACAGTCAGGCCTTTATTTATATCCAGGGCAGTGTCAGTGTCTCTACCATAATTCTACATTCTATCTTAACACATTTCTAAACTCTAAAACAAACTAAACATTCCTACATGTCTAAACTCTAAAATAAGCTAAACATTTCTACAAATCCCCCTTTTTATCTGCCCTATGGCAGATAAAACTACACTAAATCTTTCACCATAATGTTTTCATACTGTGACTCCCCATTTCCCAAAAGTGGTCTCCTGGTGTTGGACTTTGTATCAGATTCTCCCACCGCACGATTGATGAGTCTTACGAACAAAGCTCTGATACAAGGCACACAACAACACCCACACGTCACTAATATTGCAATAAAAACAGACAAAGAAACCATAATTGACATCATGAAACCTTTCCATTGCCCAAAGACAGAGGTCATCCATGCTTCCAGCAGGTTATCCAATCCTGAATGCTCATACATCGTGGTGGACAATGTCCTTAGGCCTTCCAGAACTCGGGTCACAGAGCTGCCTGGAGCTGTGTTATTTGGAATAAAAGTACAACACATATCCCCAAACATAGCGCAAACGCCCCCTTTTTCTCCCACCAACATATCTAACGCCATCCGATTTTGTACTGCCATTAAAGATGTTGGACCCAACTGATCAGCAGGCCCTTCAACTGCGTCCCTGGTAAAGTTCGCCAGTCTCAGGACATTATAGTGCACATAATTGATACGATCCACATTCTTATTTGGAGTTACTGGAAAGAATGCAGAAATTATGAGAAGCTTTTCAAATCCTCCAGCAATTTGGTCCGCTACCTTAAATTCATTAGGCACACCCCTAGGAACCCCAATAGCATCTATGTATGTTGGTGATCCTATCGTAAGGTCAAATGATCCTGGTGCCTGTTTAACCGACACATGACGTCTGCACGTGGCTGTCAGTTGAGCGGTGCCGGGCTTAGCCAGCCGCACCCCCTTTTCTCCTACTAAAACGAGAGGTGCACCTAAACGTACCATGGCACAGAGACCAGAAGTCCCACTAGGAATTCTAACATACAATCTGTACCCACCATAATAATACTACAAACCAGCACGTGCCCACAGGCCTATTTCAGTGCCGGTGCCTTTTGATAGCTTTCCTCTGGCCAGGTACGTCACAGTGCACCAATCGGCATCAATCTCCCCGGCCTCATGCTCATGTCTGTCAGGGAAAAACACAGTAGAGTCGAAACACGTGTAGTTGGCTCTTCTCAGTGTGAAAAGACCAAGCACAGTATCATTACCTATTGGTGGAAACAAACTTGCTAATGTAGTACAATTACCTTCAGAAGCCGCTTCTCTAGTGAGTCTGAGCATGCACTCAAATCCCCACTGGTCTTCGGGATATAAAGGAGCTGGTTCTGTGAAAAGATGTGGGCGGGCAGCTGCGCATGCCACACAATCTTAAACATTCTGTTCTCTAGCATTTTGGATGAGCCAGTCTGGCCACAGATTGCTTTCACGGTAGCCAGTGACCATTGTAATGAGCTGTTTAGGTTTGAGTCTTGTATAATCTACCTCAAGTACTTGTGGGCCCGATTCTGAAAGTGACAATGGTGGGGGAGGTGTTAATACAATTATTTCAGCCACATCAGGTGCAAACTCTCTAAAATTAATTTTAACCAGACCATATGGGTCCTTCCTTGAGTCGTCTACTCCTATGAATAAGTACACCACAGATCGAGCGGGGCCCAGACATCATATCCCCGCCATGAACTGTTTAAACCTTTACATTTAATGACAACACAAAGGTCGAATGTATACGAAGCTGTGGACCCTTTAACGTGGTCCAACTCTACACCGCCATAATAATCAAAACACTCATCTGATTTACCTGTTTCCCTACGTTTGGTTCGCTTCGCCGTGGCCTGTGATGGTGGAATCGCCGGAATGGATTCGGGTCTGTCTCTGGGCAATTCACTTAGAAGAAAAATCACAGTTACAATAACAACAGTTATCACACCTAACACTACCGTTTCTTTCCAATTTCCCCTTAACCAGCCTAGAGAAGTTGACATGATATAAATGTAGATGAAAGGCTTGTCTGTTTACAACTTTTCCCATGCAGAAGGCTTCTCTGCAGAGCATCAAATCATTTGTGCCGTTCACAGAATCACAATTCCATCGCTGGACTTCCTCTGCGCTGTCACTTTTGGAGCTTGGCACGCTCTCTCCATCCCTCGATTCTCACGTTCCAACGCTGCTGAAGATTTTAAGGCAGAGCACGTCGTACACCTTAGTTGTCTTCCTCAACGTCAACGTCGACACTCTCTCATTTCATTTAAAATTTTGCTGTGGAGAGTCTCCTCATGACGATCTCCTGCGCGATGTCTGCTGTGCTGAAGGTGATCTCTGATCCTCCTGAAGACTCTCTCCTGGCCTCAGCTCCCATCTTGTAGACGATCTCCTCAGTCACTCCTTCTCATCATGGCACCTCACGACATCTGCAGATTTAAAAATAACACTCCTCTCCCCACATGGCTTTCACCATGTGTCAACTTCCCAATGAGACATAGAATGTTGCACAGTCTCCCTAAAACAATCTCCAGGGTTTCCCACTTGGAGCAGCCATACTCCAACCTGTAACCCTGTGTAAAAACATCAGTCAGCAAATAAATGTTTAGCTTGTCTAACTCCCAGCTCCACCTGGAGCCTGTATCCTGGAAGACAAATCTGTTAAATCAAACTTCACATTTTCAACCGACTATAGATCATAAGAATAATAAAGTATTCAGCATAAAAGACAAGTATCAGGTGCAGGTTTTCTCAAATCATTAAATCACTATTATTGCCATAATTTATCCCAAATCATGAATCATCCCAATTTGTTCCACAATTTAATCGGTGACTTTCCTTAAGCAATGTCACTCCACTCATTTTATCACTATGAGCTCAGTAGTGGCCAGCTAATGAGCCCATATTCAACTATTCCATAAACACTGCATCTCTTTATTTCTTTTCTCATGTCACTTGTCTGTTTTCTGCTGAATCCTCTACATGCACTCTTAGAAAAACAAACATTAACAACACAGATGGACAATCCTGGTGGTCAGGCGCAGGTCGACAGGTTCCAGAGGTGCTGTAAGAGGTCATAAAGTTAAGCCTGCTGTAAAAGGAGTGACACTGGTTTCAACACAGGATGTGTTTCACACTATTTTCACTTCTCCCCTATAATAGTCAACATTTTCCCAAGAACACAGTGTAATAGCATAATCAACATATAGCCTGTAAACACAGTTCCCTTCACACATAAACCCAGTAATCCTGTAGTAGAAAGAACATTAACCATTAGTGTGTCCTGCTGTAACTCACATAATCAAACACATGATTAACTCTCTGCTGTAGAAAAGAAATGTAAATGTTAACGCTGCGCACAAGCCCATGAATAACACACCCCTGATAGATTCAGAAACACAGAAAGTGGCATTTCAAAGGTTAGATCGTCACACAACCTAGGATGCTGCTGTCATCTTCCTGCTCCTGTAAAAGAAACACTCATAAATTCATCCACCCTTTTGTCCTGTCTAGGTGGAGGTTAACCTTGAGTAGTGGTCAAGTCTTGTCAGCTTTTGTCAGCTTTTACCAGTCAGTCAGTTTTTTTTCTCTCACTCATTCATTCATTCATTCTTTCTTTGCTGATAGTGGAAATTTTCGTCGCATTTTCATTTCCACCCACAGCAAAATGACGTCATTTCAAAAGAAAAAGAAGAATTTAAATCGGATTGCCTCGGTGAATCCTTTTTGGGCAGGGACTCTCTTTCTAATTGTCCCAAATAAGCGGCTTTCTCCAGAGCCCATTGTAATTTTTGGAGAAACTCACTTGCAACGGTTTTCTCGACGTGTCGTATAACGCTTTTAATTCCCGTCATGCAGATCTGCTTAAAGAAAAGAAATTCACACACACAAGTCAGTGCACTTGTTCAAAACAAAAATAAAATAAAAATAACAAACAAAACTATCAAACAAAACTCCCAGTGCACTGTCCAAAAAAACCCAAAAACAAAATAAAAATAAAAATAACAGATCAAAATGAAAAACAAAATTAAATAAAAATACAGAAGCCCGGTCTTAGGACTTGTCCCAGAATATTCTTTTTCTAATAGGTGGAAACACACCAAATCTAAAACTTGGTGCCATGGTACAACCTTCCCCATACATCAGAAACAAAAACAAAACAAAACAAAAAACAAAAACTCTGCTAGTTTTATTCATTTAAACTCTGGCTGCAGGATTCTGTTCACCCCTGTTATCATGTTCCCCAAAATAATACTAATTCAGTTGTCTATGTATCACTTCTCAACCCACTCAATAAACCAGACAGGATGATGGTAACAGTATTGCCTACTTAAAATTGTGTTTGAGATATGTGAAGACTTGTCAAAGTGTCTGAAATGTAACATTCCAACTTCCCCTTTAGTGTGTTTGTTGGGCAGCTTAGATAATGTCACTACGGAAAAGAATACAGCCCATATGGTTTTCACTGCCCTATGCATAGCCAAGAAAACAGTCCTCATGAACTGGAAAAATAAAAATAATCTTAATTCTAACCAATATAGAAATTATCTATTAGATTACATTAGTCTTGATACAGCCTCTGCCGCCACATCAGATCAATTTCTCTGGGCTCCTTTGATCAGCTCCATCACCTAGTGGGGGTGGGGGGTCTTAGTTTGGTCCCACCTTCACTGTTGTGATGGGTGTGGGGGTAGGGACAGGCTTAGGGCATCGGGGGGTTCCCCAGGAGCATCTTCCTTGGGGGGCTCAATCTGGGGCAGCGGTCATGGCCAAGTAAGGGCTCTGTTGGCTCTTGGGTGACGGTTTCCTCGTGGCTGCATGCAGCAGGGCTAGGGGAGGGTCTGTGCTGACGGACGTGGGTTACTGACCTGGTAGCCTGGCTACTCCTGGGTGGGTCCGGGACGGGCGTGAGGTTCTGGGGGCGCTCCGTCTCTGGGCTGGGGCCCTGGCCGGGCCTCAGGGGCCTGGGTCCTGGTTGGTGTGTTGCCGGGGTTGTGGGCGGTGGGTGTATGGGGGCCCAGTCCTGGCGCAGGGTGCCGCCTGTGCATCGAACCACCTGGGGGGCTCTTCAACTGGTGGGGGAGGTTGTCACATCCTGCAGGAGCCTTCCTCTCTTCAGGAACTCTCTCTGCAGGAGGGGGAGATACAGGAGAGGTGGAGGAAGATCTCAGCCTGGGCGTCTATTGTCTTGTGTAGTCTGGAAGATGAATGGATGATGGGGTGGGTGCAGTTTTCTCTGTGGTGGGGTCAGGTGGACTGTCCCGGGCTCTGTGGGGCCGGGCGGCGCTGCTGCACTGGGCCCCGGTCTGGATGAGCCTGGGCCCCCCTTTCCCTGGCGGGTTGCAGAGTATGGGGGTGCCTACTGGGGTCAGCGGGGGAGCTGACCCCAGGGAGGGGTCACTTGCCCCTCCCTTCCTTCCCTCCCCATCTCCAGCTGCCTCCCTCTTCTCGCTCCACCACAGTCACCCACACATGCAGGGCCTTGGGGTAGGGGTAGGGGTGTGTCACCAGGGTGCAGAGGAGGCATCCCCCCCCTCTGTCCCCTTCTGGCTGCCTCTGCCTCAATTTTATCCCACAACTTAGACATTCACATTACTCACACTCTCATTACACATACATATAGGATCTTGGGGGTGGGCACGCCACACAGAATCCAAATTACCATCAGGGTGTACACCTCACCCCTGGCGTCGTTGCCCACCTCTCAATTTTAAATACACGTAGACATTGAGGGCTAGCAGGAGGGGCTATGCACTTACCTGCTGCTCTGGCAGGTAGCTCCATGCCCTCCTGGGTTTTAAATGCACCTTAGAACACACATACATCAACACTACATATGAGCAGGTGGAGGGAGGTTTGGAGTCTTCACACAACCCCGTTCTCTGCGGCCTGCTGGAGCGGGGGGGGGCTAGGAGGAGGAGTTGGCCGTCCGACTGGGGTCTGGAATGTGGGGCCTCCCTGCTGCTGCGGAGTCGGGGCGGTCTGCTTCTCCCCACCGCAGGGAAAAGGGTAACACCACCTGGGTCTGGGTGCAGTTTCCCCCTCCAGGGGCAAGGGTACCTAGACCCGGTTCTTAGAGTACGCTTGGGGAGTGTGATTGTGTGTACAGCGTCTCTTTATGTCTGTCTCCGCGTTGGTTGAGTGTGGAATAATTGCTTATGAGAGCATGAGGGTGGGAATGGATGTTTGTATCTGTGTGTGCCTGTATGTCTGTGTCTATATGTCAGGTTGGGTATCAGACGCCACCTCTCTGGGGACAACTCAGGCCCTCCAAGGTTTGGAGGCCTATCTCCCCCCACCACTTCCCCTGCCGGTGGCAGACGCCCTCAGACATCGGTGTGTTGGTGGTTCTTTGTGTCGGGGGTGGCGCACAGGTACACACCGGCTCACTCCTTGGCGGCTGCTTATCGGGGCCTGGAGCCTGGGGCTCGCTCAGGCCACTTCGGAGGCGGGGTGCCCTCGGCCTCTCGGCCGGGGCTCGGTCACTCTGGCACAGCTGGCTGCCGGCGGAGCTCACGGGCACGTCACTGCAACCCCCCTGGCTTCTGCTCCGCGGCTGCTGAGTGACCCTTCATCTGGGACTCTCCTCAGCTCTTTCTGGGATAGTGGTGCGGCTGCCCCTCTGTTGGTCTTCCTTGGTCTCTTGTGTTCTGGGGGCCTCTGGACGTCTGGAGTTTTGATCTCCTCCATACCTGCTTCATGCCCTGGAGGTCGGGGCAGTGGCCCCCCACACCCTCTAGCAGATCATTACATGAAGGAACCTTTAAAAAAACAAAAAAACAAGCGCGTCCATGCTCACAGGTGTACACACAGGTGATCACACACAAACTACACCCTTTTTGGCTCTTACCTCAAAGCACACTGTGCGCTGTCGATCTTACGTGCTGCACAATAATGTTTAATATTTAGTATTTACTGTCATATTCCCATAGATCATTGTGATGTTGTTTATTACTCTCGTTTTCTTCTGCTTGCTTTCTTCTTTCTTTCTCAACAGGTGATCCAGGTGATTGATATATGTATTTTTTTGTCTGCTTATTCTGTTGGTTTTTGGTTTTTTGCCCTTTATCCCCGTCCCTCTTCCCCGCTGTTTTTCTTTCCCTCTTTCTTTCTCCCCTTTCTTTCCCCCAGTCAAGTCTGTCCCGTATTCAGCAAGTGAAAATAAAATAAACAATAAAAGGTGAATCAAATGGACCATTACGGCAAGGCTGGGATGGTCAATTTGGTAAAGTAAATCCGTTGGGCATCTTTCTTCGCCTTTAGACAATAATTCTGATGGCAAAAGAACCAAACGGGACAGGTTAAAAAAAAAAAAAAAAAAAAAAATTGTGTTTGATCCTAATGAGCTTCATTACATGTGTGTGTGTGTTAGTAGGGTTAATACATTTTCCATTGTGTGTTGTTTTATTCACCTTCCCCCTTTTTTCTGAAACAAAACTCTGTTCACTCCAAATTTTGTTTCAGAAACATCTAAATGAAAATCTCTGTCATAGTCAGGCACAGCTAAACCCCAAATGCTTGCAGGTTGCCATCGGCAACCACGCTGTGTGTTATTAACCCCTTCTACAAATACCCTCTTTCGATGTGTAACACTTTATGTATGATTTCATATTCTCTGTAGTGCATATCATGTGCATGTGTGGTGTTGTCTGTCCATTTTCTCTAACAGTACTCTTGCATACCTCAGTGCTTGTCTTCCTCCCCCTTTTGTGGTGGTCTGGACACTTTGTCAATCCTCCACTTCAAGGCAGTCGTTTGTCTCCCCATATTCCTTAACCCAATTTGATTCCCCACACTAAAACAGCATTCATCTGTCCTCACCTGCTCCTTCCTCTCCATTCTCCTCTCCCACTTTGCAGTCCAATGGCAGTCAGTCTTCTTCAGCTTCGTCCCGTGTATCTCTTTGTCCCACTGTCTCTTTCATTGCCATCTTTCTCCAAACATGGCAAATGTCAAACTCAGACAGTCTTCTCAAAAGTCCTTCACACACAGTGAGGTTGCAGCTTGCTGGAAACGCATCTCCATTCATCCAATCAAGATGATGGATCTTCTCTTTCTGATGTCGTTTGCCCACAGTGCTGCTGGACCTCTCTGCTCAGGTCTCTGGTATTGTCTCTTGGACTGCTGTCCACTGTTGATGTTCATGCTGTGCTTCTGGAACTGCACTGTGTGTCTTCAGGGAGAGATTAGCTTCCTTGGAGCTTGCTTTTTCAGGATGAGGACGGGAAGCTGCAAAACAATTCAGCCAAAAATTCTGGCTGGGTGTTTCTATTTTTTGTTTTTAATTTCTAATGATCTTAACCTATAATTTTCTTCCGACTGCCGCCCATGGAGAATTGATCCAGGTCCGTTCCCCACCTGTAATCGACAGACTGAGAGACTTTCATTATTCACTGTGAGCGCACATGTTTTAATTACTCCTAAAGCAACACATCTCCGCTTATTTTGTTTTGAACTCTATTGACTTTAAACCCCAACAATGAAATTTTATTTGTTCTTAACCGCAAACACAAAAATCTTCTTGATGTTATTGTTAATTATTTTCATCCACAATACTCCAAATTATGTTTTCTTTTGTGTCCAGCAGGGGAAGAAGATGACCTGTAGTGTCACTGCTTTCCCCAGTTGGAGACAATTTTCCCACTCACACTTCCACACTTTTATTTCTTTGTTGTCATTATTTCTTTCTCTCTTTTTTTTCCACACCCACACATTAACCTGTAAACTCACTCCTCCAAGCTCATTTTTCTTTCACCCCAACAGCTCTCATACAGTCAGCAAACAAATTCTCCATTCCTCCTTGAGTACTTGGTCACCTTTAAATGTCACTGTTAATTTTATCAATTTATTTATTATTACATTAACACTAATCCACTGTTTAGTTTTTTCTTTAATTACTTTAGTTCATTTTTCTCCTATTTGATCACTTTGATTTCTTAATTATTATCATTTCACAGGAAATCAACTAATGTACTTTTTCTCCCTCTTTTGTCATCAAGGAATTCACACACACACACAGGCTGGTCACTCGCCCCCACCTTTTTTCTCTCTCTCTCTCACTCACACACACACATTTTACTCCTCCTTTGTTCCACCTGTGAACCCGCCCCTCGAGGCTGGCTCAAACACACCTCATGCTTCTCACAGTCCCATTCAAACTTTCTGCGAGACACCTTCTCGGCTGATACAGGACAACGCCCTGATCAGCACAAAGAGTGGATATGGTCCGCTTTTTAGAACTCAACAAAACAAAATTATAAACTCACGATCTTCAGATCGCAGCCTTTAACCGCGATTTCTCTTTTGTCTCAAAACACAGTCAAATTCAATCCCCAATAAACTCAGAATACACAACAATCAGTGGCACGGCCTCCCGTCCACATACAGCACAAAAAAAAACACAATCTTAAACTCAAATCTCTTAGTTCCTACACACACTCACACATTTCCCCAAACACACACTTTTAGACTCGAATTCTTTTTGTTACTTTAATTGACCCCCATACTTCAGACGAGACACAGATTCTACCTGCGGTTTCACCCACTCTACGCAATCTACACACACTGCAGTCAGCGGGCTAAGCCAAGGAGTCGCACTGCCACTAACGAAGCAACTTGCCCCCACTCTCATGCAGGTTATCAACCGCGACTAGGATCCAACACCTAGCTTTAGTTATTTAAGGCGCCCTCAGTGCCCAGGTCACCACCCCGGCTATCCTGTCCCACAGGTTCCAACGACGCGTCCGAAGGAGGGCGTAGTTGCCAAACTCTGAGCACACAGCCCTCAGCTGCGACGAGGCCTTTCAGCCCCGCTTTCTAACTAATAGTAACACGTTTCCTGCTTTAACGCACGGAGGACGGATCACACACCGCCACTTTGTTCCTAATAACTAAGACGGATCACACACCGCCACGGATGAAACACCGATTCTATTAATTACTAACTAAGATGGATCACACACCGTTTCTTTAACATACTGAGTGAATTTACACTGAGATACGCTCAACTTAGCGAACAGATAATTTAGGCTTTAAACAATATGCACGGTTCGAAAATAAACAGGTCGTGCTTACCTTTTAATCATGTGAGCTAGCTCTCTGTTCGCCTCGTTTCACGATCTCAGCTCTGCCAATTCATCCTCTCTGGGCCTCGAGCGAATCCCGGGTTTCGGCACCAAAACTGTTACGAAATCAGTTTCGCCCCGGTTCTTTGATTCGTCGAGGGATCCAGAAATGGCACCGGACCCAGTAGTCATTTTTACAAAATCTTTATTCATCTTTATTCATCTTCATATAAGCATGCACTTCTAGAAGGGAAGACGAGGCCGGTGTCCCTCTGAAACAATCTTCACCCCTTTGTTAGTTCCAGCCAGCTTTATAGAGGCGAGCACATCATAAATCCCCCATGGTGTGCTGGAAACTCTGTGTCTGTGTCTATGTGCACGAGCACGTGAGTGCCTGTGTGTGCACGAGAGTGAATGTATGTGCGTACCTGTGTGTATGTGTGAGTGCACGTGAGTGAGTGTGCATGTGAATGTGTGAGTGTAACAGCTTAAACACTGTGTGTGTCTCTGCGTACATGACTCCCTGCCGGCCATAAAACTCCATCTCCCTTCCAGACCACAGTTATAAAGTTACAAATCTTGAGACCCCCACACAGGTATCATCTGGGGAATTTCCACTCAGCATTAACTCCTCTTTGTCTTACTTTCACAGTTCAACTGGGGAGGGTCTCCTAAGATCTTCTCCTAAGTTCATGACACAGTCAAGCCTTTATTTATATCCAGGGCAGTGTCAGTGTCTCTACCATAATTCTACATTCTATCTTAACACATTTCTAAACTCTAAAGCAAACTAAACATTCCTACATATCTAAACTCTAAAATAAGCTAAACATTTCTACAGTACATTAACCTATGACATCTTAAACAGGCATGTGAACAAAGAGTACCAGTCTGTGTGTACGTGTAGGTATGCGTGTGTGTGAATGTGGGTGTGTGTATGTGTGTATATGAGTTTGTGTATGTGTTTGTCAAAGTGTGACCCTGTGAAGGCACCCCAGGTCTGCTGGCGTTGGGGAGTCGTGCAATTCACGTAAACAAAAGGCCCTTATACTCAAACAGACACAGATGTGTTTACCATACCATATATCAGAAAGAGAAGGTACGACCTCTCTCATGACCTCCCAGAACACCCTAGGGAGTGAACGTCCTCCCATCTCATGGTACAAAGAGCTTTACTAAGGATGAGGCCTTCTATCAATATACACACAATTATATATCTCTAAGCATTATTGATTATATGTTTCTAAGTACAAATGACAATCATAGAATATAACCCTGACATCTCCACCCTGTATTGTCATTTAATAAGGCTATTCAGTGTATGTATTCTCAGCTCTACACCACTTGTAAACATTTTCAGTGCATACATCATTTCATACACAGCTATTAGCCTTGGCATCCACGTCACTCTGCTGCAAAAGTATATAGTTGGTAAAAGTATTAGCAATCATTTTATTCACCATCAATCTCACACATGGCAAGATGCAACCTGCAAACAAGCAAATTAATGTCAATAGTGAAACACAGGAATTAACATTTTCAAAATCATTCCAGCTTTGTGGTGCATCTCCTCCAGGTGTGTAAATCACACATATCTCTGCAGAGTGGTTAAGTTCTACAGAGCTTCATAACTGTCTGTTCCAGTTGTTTATCCATCATTGTCCATATGGCCAGAGTCCAAATGTATATAGACAGAGGCATACAAACATAGCAATTGGTGTGTTGGTTGTCCAGGTGGCTTTCAGGTATCTTCAAAGCTTTTGGCCTGGTCAGCACTTCCTTCTCACTTCAGGCATTCTTCCTGTGGGGGAATAGTTATGACTCCTCTATAGTCCTTTCATCTCTGCAGAAAACCTTTTTTTGAAAGTGTGTTGAATCCAGTTGTTTTACTGCTGTTATGATTCCACTTGTTGAGTCACTTCAGCAGTCTTGTAGAAGTGGTCATGATGTAAATGACAACAACAATGACACAATGGAAGACCCTCTTCAGAGTGTCAAAGTATGCATAGCACAGTGACACAGCATTTGGTGGTCACTCATCCTTGGGAAATTGCCGTCAGTCATTCCCCTTCACCGTCATAGCTTCTGGTGTCTGTGCTGTTTACAGAATCATAATGCCATCCCTGAACTTCGTCTGTGCGTCAGTTGGAGCTTGGCACACTCCCTTCATCCTTAAAATGCCGTCAGTTGTCCACAATCTCCTATTGATGATCTCTAGAAAGCCCCGTGGCTCAGCTCTCATTCCAACGCAGCCTTATGGTTATTGCTGTGGTTCTGGAGTCTTCTCCTGATGACTAGTAGGGCCCCAAACAGCACAACCTTTGACCTCAACCGCTGCCTGGGCTGGCAACTATGCCATGAATGGTTCCTACTTCTCATTGGGTCTCTGAAGACTTCTGATCAGCACCGAGTCTCAGTCTGGAGATTCCACCCTTGGGATGATTTCTCCCAGCAATTACTCTGACCACTGCACCTGTATCTCCTTACTAGAAGGAAAAACCTCTAACCATTTGGAAAACATATCAACCAACATCAATGCACATTTTCCTTTCAGTGCAGTGAACTTCACTTATGGGTCATCAAAACCTTATCTGAACATGCCTGTACCCCATGTAGAGGTTTAATAACTGTACACGAACTGTTAATCCCACAAATCACTGTAAAAATCATGGAAAACTTTGTTTCATGTTAAATCTGGAATCCCCCCTTTTGACACACGGTCTCTTCCCATGAGTCAACTCATCGGAACTAGGCTCCTTTCTTAAAGAAAAAGGTTAGTTAGATCATTTCTCAACATCATGGCTTCTCCTCTGGAGTAGCTCCACTCCGGACCTGTGATCCTGTATTAAAAGATGTTAGTGTGTTTTGCTCATTAAGTTTGCGTAATTCCTGGCTCCACCTGGAGCCAGCGGCCACACTATCATTGCCTGGAAAACAAAATCTGTAAGTTAATACAAACTTCACTTTTGCGGCAACTGCATCATGAGAGTAATAAAGTATTCAGCGTCACAGAGACAAGTGTCAATGCAGTTTTTCCTCAAATCATTAAACCACTACTATTGTCATAATTTTCCCCAAATCATGGATCATCCCATGTATTTGTTCCACATTGCTGTAATCAGTACCCTTTATTAACCCTTTAAAGCCGGTCGGAGCGGGCACGCTCTGTTGTGCATAACTATTTTTAAACCCCGGTAGCACTGCAACCACGTAAGCTAACGCAAAATTTTTTTTTGCATATGAAACCGGAGGAGTTGTACTTACATTTTATGCCACCAGCTTGTCCTAGGTCACGGTTTCCTTCCACATATAGCTTTGCAAAAACTGCATAAAAAGCACTTGCAGCAACAAAAACATAATATTCCAGAAACACGCTTTGCCGATCCGATCAGCTGTTCGTAACACTTCCTACGTCCATCAGCGCGGACTATCGCATGTCCGCCGTGACCTGCCCGAAACCGGAAGTGACGCCATTTTGCAGAAATGTAGTTTTTTTTATCATCAGGGGCTTATGAGCCTATACTTGTGCTTTTAAAAGTTATCTTTGACTTTATGACTTTCTGTGTCGTTTCTGGGATGCTTAGGACTCATATTGCACTGCTGGAAATAGTTTATTTTGATGCATATGCTGTTATTTTGCAAATTTGCATTATAATATTTATTTTCCTTTTTCCTGCAGTATATAAAAATTGGTGTATTTCAAAAATAAAACTATGAAGATACTTAAAATAAATTTCCTGTGGTGGGAAACTATTTTGTGCAACTTTTTTTGTATTTACAGTTTTGAGGGATAAGCCTCTTAAATTTCTCTAACTAGAAATATATGTTAAAAAAACAAAAACGATTTTCAATTTTTTTGTAGCTTATTGCACTTTTTTGCAATTTATGTAGTTACTATGCACTTAATGCATACATATTATTAAAATTTGGGTTATAATGGTTGTATTGATGTATATCAACTTGAAATGCTCCCAAAAATGGCACTACAGCATGTAAAAATATAATATAAGGTCTGGCGGACTTGGTTCTATGGTAGGTCTTAAAAGGTTAAGTAATGTCACTCACATTTTTTAAACACTATGAGCTTTTAATTTTAATTTGGAAAAGCTCACTTTGCATTCATTTCCAACAACATGTTGTGTAGCGCTTCCCATTCTAATCATGCAGATCTGCTCAAATGACAGAGATTATCAAACAAAACTTTCAGTGCACTGAAAAAAATAAAGAAAGAAATAAAAAGGCCTAGTTAAGTCATGACACATGCTCTTCATCTCAGGAGGGAAAATCATACCAAACCTAATTGGCAGGTTCAACTTTGCAACAAAAGAAAAATCATCAGCCAGATTAATCCCAAAGCATTCATCCATCAGCCACACACCACACAACATTACCCTATTGTCTTATTAGATATGAGTTTCCTCCCCAGGTCTGTGCTTTTCACTCATTTGGGTCACAGACCCAACCATCTTATTTAGCTTTCCTTTTTTTCCCAACATAAAAAATGTGACATGTCATCATGTATTTCACAAAACAAGTTTGTTCTTATGTATTCAGAGTTGTGTATTTGCATGGGGGATTCACCCGTACATCAGGAACAGGAAACTAAGTCTTTTGGAGTCTCCACTCTAACAGACTCTAATACATCCTAGTCAGTTGTTTTATAATTCAGTCACCTTTCCCTATTCTAATTACAGTTGACTAATTTGCATATCAACTCATAACCCACTAAGTTGACAAGACAACAGAAATGCATGTTCAAAATATTATCACAAAAGAGAATTTCCTTCATACAGTAAATTACTTGTGCTGCACCAATCAGCAGAAAGCATCTTACAATTTACAGTATTAACAATTAAATTTATTGTCTGATCACTGCTTGGTTGTACTAGAATTTTCTTTTCTAGTTTTCACAAAAGTTTCACCTATTGTCCTGCAACCTGGAGAGTTAATTGTCAACAGTGGATAAACTCAGCATTTGGTAACAAAACCTGTCTGTTAAGTTTTCCCTGCTTTAACACCAATGAGAGATGTGGGCATATTCATGAGTGTAAACTTTTCTTCATTGCATGTATGTGTGCAGTAGAGTTACGGATTCAATAGGGCCTGTTTCACCCAAAAAGGCATTTCCTTAAAAGCTGTCTTTTCGCTCATCTCTCTCTGCTTGTGGGTGTGTATGTGTCTTTACATTCTGGTGTGATTTTCCAGACACTTTCTCAACGTCCACGAGTCACTCGGCCCCAATTTTGAATTCAATTTTCATGTGCGCTCACATTAACAACAACAGCCTTCATTTTTCCTCCATGCTCTCTTCTCCCCACTTCTCACAGCTTCCGTCTCTCTCCCACATCTGCAGCTGCTCACAGTAGTGGCGTGTCAGGGGCCCAGTGGGCCGTTCTTCTTCAGCTTTGCTTTATTTTTTCCCTCTTTTCAGTCTCTTCCTTTGCCATTTCAACTCCCAGTATGGCAAATATGAAACTCAGACAAGTCCATTCACACAGTGATGTTGCTGGTGACCCTTCCAGCTTGTGATTGGGAGCACATGCTTCCATCCATGACGGCATTTGTACATGCTGGTGAACCCTTTAAGCTTTAGGGCAGTGGTGCTGTCTGTTCACCTGGTGTTGACTCTTGAAACCAACGCCGTTGCTCTGGAGCTGAATTTTGTTTTGAGGGAGAGATTGATTGTCGTCAAAGCTTGTTCTTCAGTGTAAGATGTTAAGATGTTCATGGAGGTGAAGCTTTGAAATATTCAGCCAAAACACGGGCTGGGTGTGGTTCCAATTATGTTAACAACATTTTGCTCCGGCCGCTGTGCTCATGGAGGAGGTTGATCCAGGTCCGTAATCACCTGCAGCGGACAGACTAAGACACTTATTTAATATTATTTTCATCACTGCTTAAACAACAACAACATCTGATCTCTCTGGTTTTTGAACTCCCCTTTCTTAAAAACAGAACGTGAGATTGTAGTTGTTCTTGGCTGAGAAACACAAAACCCTTTTCTTATTATTATTACTGCTTGGTGAGACCTTTTCTTTTTCTCTACACCTAAGATAAGAAACTAATTTTCAACTATTCTGCCTTATCACCTAAAACAAAGCAGACAACCCAGCTCTCAGCTGGCTCTGAACTTATCATCATCAAAATTGAATGATGAGAGCCACTTCAAAAGTATCAATACTCCTCACTCAAGCCGTTTCGCTGCAGGCTCCCTTCATTCTTCACATATCTGTGTCGAGCCGAGTGTAAATCCCGAGGTTGAACGGCCTTTGTACAAGCACACACGCTTCTTAGCAGGGCGAAGCTATGAGCTAAAAAAAATCCAGGCTGACAGCCCGTGTCTGTCCAACCAAGAGAGGTTCTTACATCCCACGGTGTAGCTAATTTGCATTGCAGCAGGATTTTTAAAATTAAGTTGCTAATCCAAATGTTAATCCCTGAGTGAACAGGAAAGGGAAATGGATTTTGAAATGAGGAGTGGAATCACCATTTTAAAAAGCATTTTGAAAATCACTTTATTAAAGTGGAATTCAAAAAAGGTTTTTAAAATGAAGTTTATTAACTTGGAATTTGAAAATGAATTTACAAATGCAGAATTTATTCTACAATTCATTATTTAAGCACAGAATTCTTTATTTCGATGCACGTGGCTCTTGTGGTCCTCCATACTGGTCAGGGTCTGAGCTGGTGGCCTTCCCTGCTGCCACAGGACCGGGGGCGGTCTGCTCATATCAAACCCAAGAGTAAAGGGGAAACATCTCCTGGGTCTGAGGTTGTTTGCCCCCCTGTGAGTGATGGTGTCTAGACCTGTATAGAGTATATAGTATGTTTGGGGAGTGTGAGTCTGTGTACAGTCTTCAGTTCTGTGTGTCTCCATGTTGGGTGAGTGCTGAGTATTTGTATATGTGTGCATGAGGGTGGGAATGCATGTTTGTGTCTGTGTGGCTGTTTGTCTATGGTTATGTGTCAGGTCAGGTCTTAGACTCCACCTCTCACAGAAGGCCCTCGGATTTCAGGTCTCTCGGCCCGGGGCTCGGTCTGCTCTGGGGTGCCTCTAGATGTCTGGGGCCTGGTTGTCCACACCCACTATTAGACACTTACATGGAGAAACCTTATGAACACAAGCGCGCTCACACACACGGGTCGACAAAATGGTATTCACACACACTCTATCTTGGTCTGCTGCTGCCTCTAAATATATCAGTCCTGTATGCTGCTCACTAATTTTCAGGATTTATTATTTACTGTTACTTATCCATATGATAGTCGTTGCTATGGTTTCCCTACTGTGTTGTGTTCTTTTTGCTTGTTTTTGTTAACAGGTGGCAAATCGGATTTTCAGTCTCTTTTCTCTCTCTATCCCTCTTCTCCTCTATTTTTCTTCCTAACTTCTCTTTCCCATCCACTGGTCCCGTCCATTCTGATTGTAATAACTAATAAACTATCACAAACAAGCGGACCAGTATAGCAAAAGGTCCACTTGGAAAAATAAACCTCTTGGCCTTCAGACAATAAATCTGGTTGCTACAGTGCCGGAAAGGATGGGCAAAAAAAAGTAATATTTCTTGAAAACTAGAATATTAATAAGTCTGTGATGTGGGGAGCGTTGGACACAAATATTGCAGTAGACGGCGGTAAAGGTCATAACTTCAGTAGGACCAAAGTAAAACCAAAGCAGTCCCATGCAGGGCTCTGCTTCTGACTGCCAAGTGCTTGCTCAGGGGGCCGTCTGATTGTTTGGAGTTTTGTCTGTGGTATTGTGGAGTCTTTACGTGACAATATAAAGCAGTGTTGTTCTGATTTGGCACTTCATGAGTCAAAGTGAATTGAATTACTGACATCTAAAAATAGACATCAAATTAAACATACCAAAATTAAAAAGATCTCTTGCCTTCCATTTCCTACATTTTTATTAGATATTGACAGATAACCATGTCACACAGAGCTCAAGGCTTTTAATTCAACTCTGAATTTATGTATTCTATAAATATATTTAATATTTATTTTCACATTATGAGGGATTTCAATCAAGTCAGTTTTTCATTAAATTAAAGTACAGATTACAAAGTGCTGTTTGTCTCAAACTGGGGCAGTCAGAGAGAACCTTAGAGTTTTATATGGAACAGAAAACTCAGAGTTTCCCTCATGTCAAGATCAACAAAGTCAGAGTTGTTGGCTAAACCTGCTTCCTGAAATAGGGCTCGGGGCTCTATACTATAAAACTTGTTCAGCACACCCAGGATGTCTTTCAGTTATCAGGATTCACTTACCCTAACACTGTTGATCAGAATAAATGGCCACACAATCACTGTCAATAACCAATCAATCACCAATTGCAAGGTAAGAAAAACACATGCATATATCACACTCACCATCATCCTGGATTGCACAGTCTGTGTAACTGGGAAGAAATAATAGCAATTTTTGATGGAAAAATTCTCTGAGGCATTGTGGGAGATAAAGTTATTCAGGAAATGTGGTTTAATGAATAACTGAATAATCAGATCAGTAATTTCATGACACAAATCAGTCATTTTGATTTAAAACACACTTTAACTGAAATACAGCTAAAGTTAAAAGTGTTCTGATGATGTGGAGACTTTGCTGTGACTTATAAAATTTCTGCTGATTTTTATTTGTTCTCTAAATAGTCTAATATAAGCCTGTTTTAACCTTCTGATCCATTAGTCTGCTGCTTGTTACCAGTCAAGGAACTGATGTACTTTATTATTATAGTTTGTTAATGATTTCTCTTCCTGTTCTGCTCAATTTGAGCTTCAGTGTTTGTTTAGAGTACAGCAGCAAATCCAAGTGACAGCAAGTCAAAGTGATGTTACCTGTCTGTGTCCAGTAGCAGCCTGTATTCAGATTCAATATTACATTAAACTGATATTGATCAGTTTATGTCTTTATTCAGTGTAACATTTAACTTTGTTGGCATAAAGACTTAGAGAGGAGGACAGAGAGGAAGAGAGCAGGATGAAGACAGCAAAGAGAGCAAAAAGAAAAAAGTAAGAGAGGACATGTGGTCAAATTCACCAAAAGTGATGAAGCTGTAGCTTCTATTTACCGACATTCATTCATGATGATTTCACATAACTAAAGAGTGTTTTGTACTGTTATCAGTTGTGGATCCCCGACCTGCTGCTATAATAATTACTATAAGATTATATTTTTGTTATAGTTTCTAGTTGAGTGAGGAGGATTGGCGAAAGAGAGGACAGAGAAGTTGTACAAAAACAGGAATAATGATAAATATAAAGGTATTTTTCACAAAGTTTTTCATGTATTTCATGGATGAGTTCTGTGCTTTCCAGTAACACATTTAAAAAAAAAAATGCTAGTATACATTGAGAACAGAGCTGAACAGGATCGCTGCAACCACATGGAAATCTGTTCTCCAGTCATGAAATTGTAATGTTTGTTTAATCCAAATGAGATTTGCAAATATGAAAAGCATTGATGACATTTGCAAATAGCATATTCCATTAATCATAATTACAAGGCACTGCATGCCTGACAGTATGATTGGGGGATGAGTCCCATTAAAAGTTTGAACCTAAAGTCTCGCCTGAAGAAAGGTAAGACAGAATTCACGCTGTTTTTCAAACATGAAACCTTATTTAAGTCTTCTTTTGCTTCTGGTTCAGCGAATTTTTTTCAGAGTGTGAAAAAACTTGCAGTTGTGGAATGTTAACAAAGGTGTTGTCTGTCTATGCGCATGTTGTCGGGCGAACAGGGAATTCTGTGTTTTGTGTTTACATTGCTTTCAGACTTTACTTACCTGCTTTTTAAATTTGTTTAATTTGTTCTTCATTTCTTTTTTTTCAGGGCTAGTGGGTCAGACTCAGGAGCAGACTGCAGATCTAGGAAATTATTCTATTTCTAAACATCAAGTGCAATATGTACAAAGTGAGAGACAGGGAAGGGGCTCCAGGGGTCCATGGGTTACCAGGGGGAAGCAGATGCTCCACACATGCTCGTCACAAGTCCTCCTCTCGCTCCACACATTCTTCTCCTGCTCTCTTCTTCACTCGGTTACTCACACGCTCCTCCAACTTTCAAACACTCACACACAGTCATCCAGGGAAACCAGGGTCACAGGATGGGTCCGGGGAATGTGGGCATGGGAAACAAGAGAAGTCAGAACAGCTACTAGACTACAGAACTTCTATTAAGCCGGGATTTACACTGACGTGTTACACAATAATCTAGCGACTGGACATTCTGAGCCACTGCCTTAAATAGCAGCCAGGGAACAATGATGAGGCACAGGTGGGTGATTGCCACAGGTGCGTGGGCCAAAGGCAGGAGCCCGAGGTGAGCTCTGCCCAGGCAGAGTGATGCAGACTGGAGGGAGAGAGATACCGATAGATGGACCGAGGGAGGGGGAGAGGAAAAGATCTAAACAAAAACACATGTAGCCTTGCTGGGCCAGCCGGGTAGACACAGGGACCATGATAATTTTAGCTGTTTAGTGGTTACAAAAATGATTTCTATGAGTTTTAAGCTTTCATTAAGATGTTTTTGTGGATACCATTTACATAACAGACCTGGCATTACGTCCGTGAAACTGAAAATTCCCCCCTTCACATAAAATAAAAGAATCAATGGTAACACTTCCACCTGATTTTAAACTTACACGTGAAACATAACCTGCCCCTCAAGTTTCACTGTTTCTTCTTTCAGACGCAGGCTCAGTGCTGTTTAAGAGGTTGAGAGCAAAAATTAGATATAAAAACATTATTCAGTCTCAGTCTACGTACAGTGCAAGTACAGTGCAGCATAAGTATCCTGTTTTAGGATCAGATATTAATGTTTGTAGAACAGTAAAATTGGTGTAAAATATTTACTGCCAACAGAAAAAAAATAGAAAATAATAAAATACAGTTGTATCTAAAAATCGATGTTACTTATTTTTTATCACTGACGCTCGTGGGGGAAACAAAGACATCAGACACTATCAAAAAACAAACAAACTTTAGACCCTCTTTACTTTAAACGTATTGTTTGACCACACAGGTTCAATTAAATGTTACTTATTTAATGAATCCTGAAATAAAGCTGATTGACTGCCATGAATAACTACAGTTTAAGCAGACCTGATAAAAGCCTCTAAATTACAGTTGCCTTATGCATGTCAGGTGTTTCAGTCCAAACCTCAGATGTTGACCTAGAAAAAAATTGAGAATCAACAGAATCGTTTAATGAAGAATCCATGTGGACTAAAGTAGTGGACTGACCAACAGACTGACATTAACATCAGAGCCGTGCTGCTAGTGTGGCTAAAAGAAAAGAGAAGAAGAGACAGTCATGTTGATATGAACATTAGAGAAACACATCATGGAGCTGAAATATGATCCTGCTTCCTCATTTGGACTCATTCACCTCAGCTGACACATTCAACAGCAGACAGGTTTTTGTAGCAGTCTGTCTCACTGTGAGATACATCTTTGGCTCTGGAACTAAACTGTATGTAACAGGTAAGAACAAACATTTATTTCCCTTCAGTTGTTTTATTGTAGAAGCTGAAAATATTTTAAAAGTCAGATTCTCTTGTTACAGGTTTTAGATATTAGATATTATTAGAAAAACTTGAAAAATGTAAATGATTCTTTGAAAATATGATGAAGTAAATATAATTGTTCACAAACGTTAGAATTTATAACATGAAGTATAATAATAAATTTATATAATTGTTTTTTTTTAAAAAGGTATTTAATTTTAATTCAAGTTTCTGCTTGATGGCATTTAAGCATGTGTAATACTTCATTCACTCATATTAAAAATGTGTAATACAACAAAACGATATTTGTACTGCTGTTCCAGTTATTGCAGTATGACATATCAGAATTATGAAGTCTGTAAAAGAAATATTAAGTATTAATTAAAACATTTATTGAAAATAACCTGTTTTGAAACTCATATAAAAATGTAAAGGTCATTTTTGGAATTATGTTGAATTTTTTTGAGCTATGTTTAGTGCAGAATAATGTAAAAAAAATTATTAATGTATTTTTTGGAACAAGAGGATCTCTGTTAGAATTTGTGTTTAAGATGGAAAATCAATTTTAAATTGTAAAAAGACAAATCTCTATATATTTACATTTGTGATGAATGTGATATATGATTTTTTTTTTTTAAATAAAACCAAAGAAATATTGGAGAGATAAATTTTAAATACATTTCATTTCAGCATGTAAAAACATGTTGAGTGTTCCACATGTGAGCCATGATGACCTGAGGTGATGACTGTGTTTGATATGAAGCTGAATCCAGTGTATGTAGTGAACTTTGTGCTGTATTGATGAGTAGTTTAGTGATCAGAGTCCATGTAGTTTCCAGGATCAGACTGAATGCAGTGCAGTGCTGGAAGCTGCTGCTGACTGTGTGAATGTGTGTCTGTGCTGCTTGTTGCTGCTGTCAAACTTCAGATGAGCAGGTAGTGAAGCCCGTGGTGAGCGTGTACCCAGCAGCATCCAGAGCCCACCTGGAGGGGAACAGCTCCCTGCTGTGTGTGGCCTCAGCCATGTTTCCTCCTCTGGTCCAGTTCTCCTGGAAAAGACAGAAGAAGAACGGCGGAGAACCGGAGGAGCTGCCCCCTGCTGAGGGAGGGCAGCTGGAGCTCAGAGAGTCGGGACGCACCATTGCCATCAGGATGGTTGATGGGAGTGATTCTGACACATATAAATACAGCTGCTGGGTGAAGCACGAGGGGGGCACAGTGGAGGCCCAAACACAACAAGGTAATGAAGGCTTGGTGACTGTGTTCAGCAGTGATTCAGCTTCATGTGGAGATGCTGTCAAAGAGAGCAGAGGAGCAGAGGACTGACATTTCTCACTGCAGCTCCAAACATTTGACTCCTTTTCTGTTTCAGAGGTTCCAGCTCCAGCAGCCTCCTGTCCTCCAGAGAGAGAGCCAGCAGACCTGCCAGCTCTGCAGCCAGCTGACTGTAAGATCACCTGCTGCCTCTCTGCATGGACAGCTCCAATGTCCAATGAGGGAGCTGGAACAAGTTTAGGGACTCAGTCTTAAAGTTGCACTAATTGATCAAATCTTCATCCAACAAGCTCTGATAAAGCCACTGTACACTAGCTGCTCAGCACCAAACAGCAGACAGACCATAATATGTCAGAGATCAGTTTGTTAGCTGCTTGTGGAGTTCTTCTGCCCCCAAGTGGACACAAACACTACATCAATTCATCCACTTGAAGAAGAAGCTGTGACTGTTTCTATTTGGACTTTTTCTCCTTGATGTGAGAGGAATAACCCGACTGTCTGTCTGTCTCTTTGTGTCTGTCTGTCCTTCAGTGTCCTTCCAGTCTCAGTGCAGGGTGAAGCTGCTCTGCCTGCTGTACACAGTGCTGATAGTGAAGAGTCTGGTGTACTGCTGTGGACTCTCTCTGCTGATGATCCTCACAAACAAGGGACCGTCCACCAACTGCACACATGCTGACTGACTGTTTTCTGCTCGCCTTTTCTCACCATCAAATCTCATCAATTCATCTCATTCATCACTTTGATCAGTATCACAAATGTTAGTTTTGATGTGTTGTGCTTATTTTGGCTTTTTATTCAATAGTTAGAAGATCATCTGAAATAAATACATCTTTACATGTATTGTTACTCTGAGTTAGAATTCTTTTTTACTTATTGTGACTTTTATTGTAGTAACAAAAATCATCAGGTATATTTTTATCACAAGTTTTCAGTTTTATTTCTTTTTATTTTGGTTGATTTTCAAATGTCAAACAGTGTAGTTGTGTTTGTAAGTGTGAATAATAAAGATTTCAAGATGAAGAATTTGATTCTACTTTCATTGTGTGATAAACAACAACCCGTGTGAGTGAAGCACAAACTGACTGTATCCAAACTTGCTCTCCTGCAGCAGACGGGGTGTGTGGGTTTCTGCTCTGCAGCCTCCACACCGTTAGCTGTGGCTTTTCACTTTAATAACACAATGACAGTTACAAGCATGAACTCTGCTTAAAGAATGATTCCAGGAAGGATCTGTGTTCT
The DNA here is from genome assembly GCF_001858045.2 of Oreochromis niloticus. NCBI lineage: Eukaryota > Metazoa > Chordata > Actinopteri > Cichliformes > Cichlidae > Oreochromis > Oreochromis niloticus. Next base: position 35,992,298 of record NC_031982.2, read on the forward strand.
TCACCTGTGAGAGAAACAGCTCAAATCCTCAACTCAGAGCTGACAAATGAACTTTAATGGAATCAAAGCAGAGACCATGAAGCCCCTGCAGTCTGCTCAGCTCCCATTTTATTACCTGAGCTGAGTTTTTCATTCTGGATATCACACACGTAAGAACAGATCAAGTCTGAACAGCAAATGTTGGAGAATCATTTTGAAGTGTTGCTAAATGTCATTATTATTACAAAAACTACTGAATGATTCAGAAAATCGTTTCCAAAAAGCAGAAATATCCAAACAAAGTAGAAACAAGGCAACATGAGTCATTCAGATGCAGATAACATATTCTCCTTATTTTGAAGAACACAGTCATGAAATCTTTCTGTGTGTCATTCATTGAGTTGAAGTGCCTAATAGAAGAGGAAAAGCAGAAATAATCAATGATAGCTGAGACATTGAGAACATGGCTGTATGCCTGCTATCATAACAGGAAACAAAGCACACAAACAGCAAACACACAATAATGTGGTCGCAGCTTGTTGTGTGTTGTTAGGTGTCATTTTTGACTTTGACATTTAATGAAGTCACAAAAATGTGTGCGACTCATTAAAGGAGTCTGTACGTCTCAGTCAGTGCTCTGTATTCATGTGTTCACCTCATTAAACTCACTGAGACACTTTTCTCCTCCAAACTTACAGCACAGCTTCATATTTCACTGACTGATTCTTTGATTACATCCATTAAGGCTCACACAGTGAAATTAGTGCAAACTTACAAATGTGTTGGAACAATTTTGGCCTCCAAACTGAACTTTGAGACAAACAGTGAAGCTGTGAGCAAAAAGAGGCTCCAGTGTGTGTCATGGTGGAGGAAACTGTTGTATTCCCACATTCAAAACATGCTGATCTTATTGGATTTTTCCCTCAAAGTCTTTTTCCTCCTTTTTCTCTTCATCCAAATGTTCCAGCAGGCTGACTGTGAGTCCCTGTTTAACCTGTACAGCAGAAAGTAACAGCAGTCAGCGGCCTCCACTTGACTTCATGACTTCAACCCCTCGCACAGTCAGTTTCACTTTCTTCCTTCTGTCTTTTAGTCCTAAAATGTAGAACAACACCAGATCAAAATATTTGTGTCCTTCACTCACATCTTCAAATGATACCTTCTATATCAGAGATGATACAAAGGCAACATTTGTCTTATTTCTCTTTCATGAATCAAAAAGTACTTTTGTACTGTTGTGTAAATGTGTATGTAAAGGTGGATGACTGCCTACTGCAAATGAAATCTAACCATGGGTACAAATAAATGAAGCTGAAGCTGACGTAAAACACAGCCCTGTTTTTATTACTGTTTATAGATATTATCATTGATGATCATCATTTTGAATGATTCTTAAAAAGGGTTTAATGAATCCTTCAGTCTGAAACCAACTTGGAACAAAACACATTAGAAGATGTGGGAAAGAACCACAGTGTGCACAGATTTTAAACACACAACCGCAGCACATGTGTTTTTTATGATTTTCATTCTAAATGTTGTCATATATGATTTTTTTTAAACTACTTTGTTAACAAAGAATGAACTATCAAGTTATTTTAACAGCAATTTAATTTTTTACATTTTTTATTTATTCACAGTTTAGTTATATTCCATTTTTTTTATTTAGTGTTTTCATCACAGCTGTTAAACAACAGATAACAGTGTGTGTTACTAAATTCACAGCAACCTGAATCTGTTTGTGGGAACATGAATGTTTTTGAGTGTTTCTGCATCATGTGACCCAGATTTTTGGATCTGCTGTCAGATTGAAATGAAGACGATGAAACCACACAGCAGCTTCAGCTGAGCTGTCAATCAGCAGCAGCAGTCTTATCTGTGGGCCGCAGGGGCTGATGGGAGCTTTGAGGACCTGTTAGAAACCACGTGGCCCTCGTCTGATCTCACAGCTCGTCCTTGTTTGGCCTCAGCTGCATCAGAGCGCCACTTCTCCCCAGGTTCACCAGAGGAAACACCACTGCACAAAATGCTTTTCCTCCCAGCTGCTGCTCTGTGCTGTCTGTGTTCAGGTGAGTGTTTCCAGCCAATCAGGAGCCAACAAAGTCAACCTGTAACAAACACTGTCACACTAACCTTCATCTATCTGTCTGTGTCTCTACAGCACTGGTTACCATGGCAGCAGAACAGCTGATTCAGGGTGATTTAACATTGACCAGGAGAGTTGGAGAAAGTGTCTCCTTCAGCTGTGGAGGGATGGAACAGTGTAGCAGTAATTATATACGTTGGTACCAGAAAAAAGAAGAAGAAACATTTTTGATCATTCTTTATATTGACAGGAGTGATGGTCAAGTTTCACATTATAATCATCCTCAAAAAAATGATTTCTCAGCTTTGATAACCGACAGTGGCTGTGATTTGAAAATAGAGAAAGTTAAACGTGATCATTCAGCCACCTACTACTGCAACTGTTGGAAGTCTGCTCCCCACACTAATAAATGATCCCTGCAGTCTGAACAAAAACCAACAGATGAACAGATGTCAAACAGTGTTTGTGACAGGAAGAGAGCAGTAAACCACAGCCCAGGTTCACAGATTTCACCTCCATCTCAGAGTCACAAACATACTGAGTTCAGGGAGATTTTTATTTACTGCTGTCAGAAATTCAATTCTATTTATTTCTGTTTTGAACAGATTTTTCATCATGTTTTAAGATAGAAAAAAGAGGAACAGATGACATCAAACTTCCAAATGTAAACAAATGTATCCTCAGTCCCACAAAAACATTTATTCAAAGTGAAAGAAAAACAGATTGTGTCAAACTGAATCAAAGTCCATCCCTCATTCACAGTGTTAATGTTCTCTTCATGAAAACTCTTCCAGCAGCACTTGTTGTTTAACACCTTTCAGTACATTTAACCAGACACTTTCACTTTAGGACATTTTAAAGACAAATCTTGGACTGATGTCAGGTCAGGATTTTGTCCTTCTAGCAGCGGCTCATTAGGACGCTGATTTTGTTTCCTGTGGACGTTTATAGGGGATGAATCAGTCAAGGTGCCACATCTTTCCATCACCTGTTTTTCTCTCTTTGATAGAAATAAACAGATTTTGTATAAATGTGTTTGTACACAGTTTGTGTTTTATGACCAATCACATTTGAGCAGCTTTGGCTGCGTGCAGGTAAACAGTCAGTGAGAAGAGCAAAAGAGTCCATTTGCTGAAAATGCATCACACCATGAGACATAATCCAGACATCACTTTTTATTCACTTTATCAAAAATTTCTCTGGTTTCATTAACAATGAGCAGTGGCAGGAAATTGAATCTTGACCCAGATATCTGCTGGATAAACCAGGGCGTTGTATCCAGACACTAAGTCAGCAGACTAATCCCAGGTTGTCCAAACCCAGCAGGTCATGGCCGCCCTGACCTGGTTGTGCCAGAGGTTTGTTCCCTTAAAAAGAGAGCTGCTCATTCTCACTGTCTGCAAGTCCTGCTTATAAGGAAATGTTGGACATTTAGGGTTTCTGTAAATGTTGTCGAAAGGTTTTTATTCCCTCTGTATTTTAAGTTCTGTTAGTCATGCTTTATCCTCACATAGAGAATTTAGGAAACATGTCATCCTAAACAAGCGACTTATATTAAGATAGGTGGTCTGAGCCTCCTTCAGCTTTCAGAATAAACATGATTTTTACATGATTTTGTCTCTTACTGAAAGTAAACAGGAAGTAGAGGAAAAGCCAACGGAAGAGTCCAGAAAAACAACCTGAGCAAACTGGTGGTGTTCCTGCAGACTGAGAAGGAAAACTGTTGTTTTTTTTGGGGGGGGGGGGGGGGGGGGGGTTGCCTGTCCCGTTTGGCTCTTTTGCCATCAGAATTATTGTCTAAAGGTGAAGAAAGATGCCCAAAGAATTTACTTTACCAAATGGACCATCCCAGCCTTGCCGTAATGGTCTATTTGATTCACCTTTTATTGTTTATTTTATTTTATTTTCACTTGCTAAATACGGGACAGACTTGACTGGGGAAAAGAAAGGGGAGAAAGAAAGGGAAAGAAAAACAGCGGGGAAGAGGGACGGGGATAAAGGGCAAAAAACAAAAAACAAAAAATAAACAGACAAAAAATACATCTATCAATCACCTGGATCACCTGTTGAGAAAGAAAAAAGAGAAAACAAGCAGAAGGAAAAAAAAGAGCAACATAATAAACAACATCACGATGATCTATGGGAATATAACAGTAAATACTAAATATTTGTCATGGGGCGGCTGTGTGAAGGCGAGAGAGGACCCAAATGCACGGCTCAAGACACGCGGGGATAACTCAAAAGGCAGGTCTTTATTAATGGGAACATAAGTCATACAAAACTATACTGGGAAAAACTAGAGCTGAGGCACTGGGAAAACACTGGGAAGACAGGAGGGAAAACACACAACCTAGAGGGACGACGCAACACGGAACAAAGGGATACTCTGACATAAATACACAGAAGGTAATGAGGGAAGTGGGAACACACGGGGAACACAGCTGAGGACAATCACCTATGACAGAGCGGGGAGGACACGAAACTGAAAATACTGACACTAAGATGTGGACCTTAAACACAACACAGAGTACACAGAGAGGAGCACAGAGAGAGGCAGAGAAGAAGGAATACACGAGGGGATGAGGAGAATACAGAACACAAAGGATGGAACACGGTACCAGAACAAACACCACAATACGAGCACGGACACAGGGGGAATCCAAATACCAAACCAAACAATCCTAAGAACACAAAGAACAAAATATAAAACCACAGGAAAACTAAGAACACTGGGTCAAAATGACCCAGGACCATGACAGTATTAAACATTATTGTGCAGCACGTAAGATTGACAGCGCACAGTGTGCTTTGAGGTAGGAGCCAAAAAGGGTGTAGTTTGTGTGTGATCACCTGTGTGTTCACCTGTGAGCATGAACGCGCTTGTTTTCTTTTTTTTTTGTTGTTTTTTTTTAAAGGTTCCTTCATGTAATGATCTGCTAGAGGGTGTGGGGGGGGCACTGCCCGATCCTCCAGGGCATGAAGCAGGTATGGAGGAGATCAAAACTCCAGACATCCAGAGGCCCCCAGAACACAAGAGACCAAGGAAGACCAACAGAGGGGCAGCCGCGCCACTATCCCAGAAAGAGCTGAGGAGAGTCCCAGATGAGGGGTCACTCAGCAGCCGCGGAGCAGAAGCCAGGGGGGGTTGCAGTGACTCGTGGGCTCCGCCGGCAGCCAGCTGTGCCTGAGTGACCGAGCCCCAGGCCGAGAGGCTGAGGGCACCCCACCCCCGAAGTGGCCCGAGCGAGCCCCAGGCTCCAGGCCCCGACAAGCAGCCACCAAGGAGTGAGCCGTGTGTACCTGGACGCCCATCCCTGGACACAAAGAACCACCAACGCACCGATGTCTGAGGGCGTCTGCCAACGGCAGGGGAAGTGGTGGGGGGAGATAGACCTCCATGCCTTGGAGGGCCTGAGATGTCCCCAGAGAGGTGACGTCTGATACCCAACCTGACATATAGACACAGACAAACAGGCACACACAGATACAAACATCTATCCCCACCCTCATGCTCTCATATGCAATTACTCAACACTCACCCAACGTGGAGACAGACATAGAGAGACACTGTGCACACAATCACACTCCCCAAGCGTACTCTAAGCCCCGGGTCTAGGTACCCTTGCCCCTGGAGGGGGAAACTGCACCCAGAGGTAGTGTTACCCTTTTCCCTGCGGTGGGGAGAAGCAGACCGCCCCGACTCCGCAGCAGCAGGGAGGCCCCACATTCCAGACCCCAATCGGACGGCCAACTCCTCCTCCCAGACCCCCCGCTCCAACAGGCCGCAGAGAACGGGGTTGTGTGAAGACTCCAAACCTCCCTCCACCCGCTCATATGTAGTGTTGATGTATGTGTGTTCTAAGGTGCATTTAAAACCCAGGAGGGCATGGAGCTTGATGCACTGGCGGCACCCTGCGCCAGGGCTGGGCCCCCATACACCCACCCGCCCACAACCCTCGGCAACACACCAACCAGGACCCAAACCCCAAGGCTTGGGTCCTGGCCACGTTTTTTTGTCACCAACTACACTTTTAATAGTGTTTTAGCCACGGATGTAGTGGCGTAATCTTCACGTGTGGTCAGGTTGTGACATAGAACATGTTTACAAAAGTGCTCAGATGTTTTCAGAGATGTCACTAGCTCTGCTAACAGTCATCTGACAGAGTGTACCGAGCTCACAGCCCCGGTGTTCCAGCTTAACGTTTTTGGGTTTTTTTTAGTTAGTTTGTTTGTTTTTTGGTTTTTTTTGTTTGTTTGTTTGTTTTTTGGGGGGGGGTTACGTTAACCGGTTTGTTTACATATTCCACTCTCCGTGTTCCACATGTTGCATTCGCAGATTCTCATTTTCACCCAACGATCGTCTCTTTCCGCCTTGTCTTGTGTCTCTGTGCTTCTGTAACATAAAGAGCGAGCTGACATTTTTCTCACGACACCAATGATCAGCTCAACAGGCCCTCAGTTTACCTGCATGTATCCTCCTCCTCACCTGTCAGCTGTTTAACACCTGCTGCTAATTCAAGAAACACACCCACGTTACCTGGTGATAGTCACAGTTTAACTTGGTATCCGGTGCTCCATATAACGCAATGTCAGCGCATTTTTCTGCACAAGATAAGTAAATATACTTTTTTTTAATTTAACTGTCAAAGGCTTGTTACAAACTGTGAAACACATCATGCAGACTGCTGGATGTTAGAAGAAAACTAATACTGCTCATGAATGAGACTAAAGGCAGGAAGGTGTCCTTTAAAACTAAACATGTTAATAGGACCTCCCTATTTATATCATAGTTTAAGATATAGCACGTGTATTTCAGTAATAGCCTACTTATTTCAGTGTAGTGGTGTACTTTCACAGAGCTCAGCAGGCGTTATCTGTGAAACTCCTTAACTATAATTTATCCAAGTTAACTTCAATTAACCATTCAGACAGTTCTTTTGCAATGACAAACACAGGGCCTGTCTCAATATGCGTACTTGTGCGTACTTGCGTTCTCGTGTACTCGTGATACGTTATCAGTCGGAGACCAATTCAAATTCCCGGATGTGTTCTCGCGCCCCCTGTTTTATCGAGCATCCATCGGTGGTATGGGCTCAAAATGTGGTCATAAATATTTTGTACTTGTAAATCAGGATTTGTATGTGTAAAAAGAATTTGTGTGTGCATAAAAAAGATTTGTGTGTGGACTTAGCCAAAAAAAACGTGTGAATCTCTGCAAGTTACAAGTACGAATTTTGACCCTATTTTTCTTCCTTTCATCTGATTGGTCAATGTCATGTCAATCACAAATGTAACAATCCAATCACAGAACAGATGGGTTTGGCTGTCGGAGGGGCGCTTTTTAATCAAAATGTGAAATAAATAAATAAATAATTAATTAAATGTGTCAAAAATATTTAATTAATTAATTAATTTAATTATTTATTGGCACATTTAATTAATTATTTAATGGTGTATTTAATTAATTCATTATGGCAGTCCTAGCATTCCATACAAAATGGGGAACACCGGAGATCTAAACCCTGCAGGCCTGACAGCAGGAGGAGTATCACTCATCCTGTTTTCCACCTGGAGACAGCATTTACACTGCAGCCTCCCATTGGTGGCTTTTTAGCAGCAACTCTGATATTGACTAGTGCCCTCATTGTTTTGACACACAAAACAAAGACAACAGAGCACACTAACTACAGTCCAAACACGCTAAACATTACAAATGTCATATCTCAAAACTCGTTGTCAATATGGCGCTCTCTCTTTCACTCTCACCGCCGTCACTCCCAAAACTTCCCCCTCTTCCTAAACTATTGCATCCAAAGTGTTGTCAAATATTTTTTTCTATTGGTTAATATTGTAAAGTTTAATCTCTTGTGTTGGGTCTTAACTCAGACCCCGCTGTATCCAGGACTTATTCCCATGAAAGAAAAACAAGGCAACAGTGTTCGATCGATTACTTGCGCAAGGGAGGCCTCTCATCTGTGTCCAGCACGACAATGACCCCGATGATGGCCTCCTCTCGCTGGCTTTTATTGAGAGACAGTTCACACAAAACACAGCAAAGCAACGCCCCCATGGTTCTAAGGCATTGTATGTTTATGTGTGAACTTCTATATGTAAGTAGGAATGTGTGTGTGTGTGTGTGTGTGTGTGTGTGTGTGTGTGTGGTAGACCTCCTGCTGACCAAAGGGTCGTAAACGCAGGAAGCTTACATCAAAAGAAGTAGATCCTCCAGATAGGATGTATCTGCAATAAAACATTACAGCCCCCTACCCAGAACCCCGAGAATCTGGGGGGGAAGGACAGTGGAATCCCTTTCATCAGAGTTGGCAAGCATAAAAATGACAAACATTTAACAATTCACTCTAACATTCCCTCCTGTTTTGTGATTTTTATGCTCCAAATTATTCCTGTGTAGTATATTCTTATCCATGCACCTCTTGCTTGACAATTTCAGCGCAGGCGTCATTTATACACAGGCTTCTGTCATGACATTCATTTCAGTCAATTCATACTGTTGTAAAAGTACATAATTAACAAATGTATTAGAAATCATCTTAGTTCGTATTGATCTTATACACGGTAAAATGCATCCTATACATAAGCAAATCAATGTCAACGGTCCTAAAACAGGAGTTAATATTTTCAAAAGAAGATGCCACCAAGGACCAGACATTAACCAAGTTATCCAGCCTTGTGGTGCATCTACTCCTGTCGTGCGATTCATTATGTATTCCTGCAAGTAAACAACTGAATGTAACAGTCAAAAAGAATAATCAACATTCCCAAAAATCATATGTCACTACAATCCAACTGTATACAGACATAGACATTCAAACACATCAGTTGACTTTATCATTTGTCTCAGCTGACTTCAAAGCTGCAGCCTGGTCAACACCCTTCTTTATGACTCCTATCAATCCCCCCAGATCTTTTCACCATAGGCATCCTGTGGGGGTTAGAGTCAACTGGTAAATTATCCACATTTACAACTCTTCTCCTGTCCTGTTGTCACCACAGGAAAAGCTTTGTAAAGGAAATTGGATCAAGGTGTTTTGATCTTCTTGGCTCACAACCTCAACCAGCTTAGAGAAGTGTTCATGATGTAAATGTAGACAAAAGGCTTCTCTGTTTGCATCCTTCTTACAGAGGACACAAAGAATAGGCGACATTGCACAAATTTCATGATAAATCTCCAACTTGGACTAATCCATAGCCCTTCATACACATAGGCAACTGGCCTGTTTCCAGTTCGTTTAGTTGTTCAATGTCCTGCAACAAGTCAGATACTTCGAGTCAGACTATCAAGTCTGTCGTACCAGAGCAATTCACCGTCCCAGCTACTGGTGATTCAACCGTCCATTCAGGTTCAGAAGTTGAAAAGTTGGCAGTGTTCCAAATATGTTTACTCCTGGATGTGTTGCCAAGGCAACCAAACAAACTGTCTCGCTCTCAGTGATGCTATATGGCCACAGTCCAGAAGAATGTGTAGCCAGTGGCATCACAAGCATAGCCATTGGTCTCGTTCTTTATGTGAGCGGTTGTGTTCACAAACCGCCACCAGTAGTTGTTGAAAACCCCATGCGGGTACTGGGTGTGATTTGCTCTGTCCCAGTGCGCTCCTGTCATCCCACTCTGGGTCCACAGGCACAAGAAGGCGCACAGCACATTCCCAGCCATTCTGATGAGTACCTGTGGCTCAGTTGGTTTCTTCACCGGATTGAGACGAGGGGCCCTGGAGGCTTTCCCCCCCCTTTGTACCCGGTCTTCCTGCCACTTACCCCGAGCTGGCCTGGATGTGTGTCACCTTCTTGCAGTGCGCTTGATGTATCCAAGTAATCCTTTCAGCAATCTTCACTGCTGTGATCGTCATCAGCAGCATCCGATATGGACCTTTCCACCGTGGACTGGACCAGCACTTCCTCTCCATGGCCTTGTCAACATCCAATCTCCAGACTTCAGACTCTGCTCCTGCGGAGAACAGAATCATCTGGCAGATCATTTGTTCTCAAGACTTCTTCATTTTTAAACATTTTAAGCATCTAATCTGCTAATATGCTCTCTCTTCTGCTCTTCTATCATCACTACAGAAGACTAGAACTCTAAATGCTCTAACATATATAATCTCAACGAGTCAGACCATTCTCTGTTGGAGTAATCCTCATGTACATCTTAACTAATTCTACACAGTCTAACCATGTCCTGCGTCTCTTCCTAAGTCTTAACTTTACTATTCCATTAGTTCTCTCTATCAACCCAGCACTTTGTGGGTGATATAAACAATGATGTTTTAGTGTTATCCCTAGATGTTGTGCCATCAATCTAATCACTTCATTTACAAAATGTGGACCATTATCACTATAAATGGTCTCGGGAATCCCATGTTCCAAATGATATTCTTACATATTGCTTTGGCAACCGAAATGGCATCTGCTCCCCTAGTTGGGACGATTTCTACCCACTTTGAAAAAGAACACATTATCACTAAACAGTACTCATAGTTATTACAGTTGGACAGCTCTATAGTCCATGTGAGTAACTTGAAATGGGTGACTGGATCTGGGGAATTTCCCTCTCTTAGGTCTCAAATTACCCCGAGAATTATGCTTGCAACATATCATACATGACCTGCAAATTTTTTTTTTTTAAGGGTATTTAATCTTAAAGTGTAAACTACTCATTATCTCCCTCCTGTTGCGACATGGCAAAGCCCATGGCGCAAAATAGCAGCAGTCTTATACAAATTCTAAGGCAGTATTGGTTTATCACACAGATAATAAACACCATCCTGCAAGCTCGCTCCTACTGTAAATCACAACTGTTTCCCTGCAGTAGATGAGTGGCCCTGCATGTCTACCAGTGCATCCCGCATAATAGGCAACGTCTGGTGGTGTTGCACTGCTAAAATGTTAACAACATGTTCTCCTAAAGTTGCCTCTTTCGCGATCTTATCTGCAAAAGCATTCCCTTTTTTTTTTTTTTTTTTTTTTTTTTTAAACCTGTCCCGTTTGGTTCTTTTGCCATCAGAATTATTGTCTAAAGGCGAAGAAAGATGCCCAACGGATTTACTTTACCAAATGGACCATCCCAGCCTTGCCGTAATGGTCCATCTGATTCACCTTTTATTTTATTTTCACTTGCTGAATACGGGACAGACTTGACTGGTGGAAAGAAAGCGGAGAAAGAAAGAGGGAAAGAAAAAAAAAAAAAAAAACCTGAGAAGAGGGACGGGGAAAAAGGGCAAAAAACAAAAACCAACAGAATAAGCAGACAAAAAATACATATCGATCACCTGGATCACCTGTTGAGAAAGACAAAAGAAAGCAAGCAGAATAAGACGAGTAATAAACAAGATCACAATGATATATGGGAATATGACAGTAAATACTAATATTAAACATTATGGTGCAGCACGTGAGATCGACAGCGCACAGTGTGCTTTGAGGTAGGAGCCCAAAAGGGTGTAGTTTGTGTGTGTGATCACCCGTGTGTACACCTGTGAGCATGAACGCGCTTGTTTTTAAAAGGTTCCTTCATGTAATGATCTGCTAGAGGGTGTGGGGGGCCACTGCCCCGACCTCCAGGGCATGAAGCAGGTATGGAGGAGATCGAAACTCCAGACATCCAGAGGCCCCCAGAACACAAGAGACCAAGGAAGACCAACAGAGGGGCAGCCGCGCCACTATCCCAGAAAGAGCTGAGGAGAGTCCCAGATGAGGGGTCACTCAGCAGCCGCGGAGCAGAAGCCAGGGGGGTTGCAGTGACGTGCCCGTGAGCTCCGCCGGCAGCCAGCTGTGCCTGAGTGACCGAGCCCCGGGCCGAGAGGCCGAGGGCACCCCATCCCCGAAGTGGCCCGAGCGAGCCCCAGGCTCCATGCCCCGATAAGCAGCCGCCAAGGAGTGAGCCGGTGGGTACCTGGGCGCCCACCCCGGACACAAAGAACCACCAATGCACCGATGTCTGAGGGCGTCTGCCACCGGCAGGGGAAGTGGTGGGGGGAGATGGGCCTCCAAACCTTGGAGGGCCTGAGATGTCCCCAGAGAGGTGGGGTCTGATACCCAACCTGACATACAGACACAGACATACAGGCACACACAGATACAAACATCTATTCCCACCCTCATGCTCTCAACACTCACCCAACGTGGAGACAGACATAGAGAGACACTGTACACACAATCACACTCCCCAAGCGTACTCTAAGCCCCGGGTCTAGGTACCCTTGCCCCTGGAGGGGGAAACTGCACCCAGACCCAGGTGGTGTTATCCTTTTCCCTGGGGTGGGGAGAAGCAGACCGCCCCGACTCCGCAGCAGCAGGGAGGCCCCACATTCCAAACCCCAGTCGGACGGCCAACTCCTCCTCCTAGCCCCCCCCGCTCCAGCAGGCCGCAGAGAACGGGGGTGTAGGAAGACTCCAAACCTCCCTCCACCCGCTCATATGTAGTGTTGATGTATGTGTGTTCTAAGGTGCATTTAAAACCCAGGAGGGCATGGAGCTACCTGCCAGAGCAGCAGGTAAGCGTATAGCCCCTCCTGCTAGCCCTCAATGTCTACGTGTATTTAAAATTGAGAGGTGGGCAGCGACGCCAGGGGTGAGGTGTACACCCTGATGGTGATTGGAATCCGTGTAGCGTGCCCACCCCCAAGATCCTATATGTATGTGTAATGAGAGTGTGAGTAATGTGAATGTCTAAGTTGTAGGATAAAATTGAGGCAGAGGCAGCCAGAAGGGGACAGAGGGGGGGGATGTCTCCTCTGCACCCTGGTGACACACCCCTACCCCAAGGCCCTGCATGTGTGGGTGATTGTGGTGGAGCGGGAAGAGGGAGGCAGCTGGAGATGGGGAGGGAAGGAAGGGAGGGGCAAGTGACCCTCCCTGGGGTCAGCTCCCCCGCTGACCCCAGTAGGCACCCCCATACTCTGCAACCCGCCAGGGAAAGGGGGGCCCAGGCCCATCCAGACCGGGGCCCAGTGGAGCAGCGCCTCCCGGCCCCACAGAGCCCGGGACAGTCCACCTGACCCCACCACAGAGAAAACTGCACCCACCCCATCATCCACTCATCTTCCAGACTACACAAGACAATAGACGCCCAGGCTGAGATCTTCCTCCACCTCTCCTGTATCTCCCCCTCCTGCAGAGAGTGTTCCTGAAGAGAGGAAGGCTCCTGCAGGATGTGACAACCTCCCCACCAGTTGAAGAGCCCCCCAGGTGGTTCGATGCACAGGTGGCACCCTGCGCCAGGACTGGGCCCCCATACACCCACCCGCCCACAACCCCGGCAACACACCAACCAGGACCCAAGCCCCTGAGGCTTGGCCAGGGCCCCAGCCCAGAGACGGAGTGCCCCCAGAACCTCACGCCCATCCCGGACCCACCCAGGGGCAGCCAGGCTACCAATGCAAAAGCATTCCCTAATGCAACTGGATCTTTCCCTCACATGTGTGCTACACATTTGCAACCGGCAATTCTACTGGGTAATAACACTGCCTCCAGCAGATTTTGCAAGAGTTTGGCGTATTCTACAGGTTTCCCTGTAGAGGCTGTCACACCTCGTCTCACCCACTGTACTACAAAGAAATGTAATGTAGCAAATGCATACTGGCTATCAGTGTATATTGTCACATCTTATTTCTCTGCAGCTTAACACGCTTCTGTTAAAGCTAGCATCTCTGCTGCTCAAGCAAATATGAAACATGCTAGTTGTCCTGTACAGATAACTTCTCACTATCTTCTACAGTAAAACCTGTTTTAGTCTGTCCCTCTACTGTTGTAAAACTCAAACCATCAACAAACCAAACCTTTCCCTCACCAAGTGGCACATCCGTTAAGTCATCCCTCGGCTTAAACTCCTTCTCTACGTGGTCTCTACACTCATGAGAAGTGCCCTCTTCTTTCGTTGGCAAAAGGTTTGACGGATTCAGAATTGTGCATCACCTTATGGTAATATGTATGGTTGTGAGAGTAACAGTAACATTAAAGACAAGTGTCTTGTAGGTGACAGAAATGTAATTTCAGTCTACAGTAGTAGACATCTACCTCGTGTGAAACTAACAGTGTCAAAAAGGTGAAAAACTATATCCTGAAACATTGTACAGCTTAAGCTGCTGCACATACTGATCTCACGCATGGAGGTAAAGGACAAGCAACTAGAGCTAATCTGTTAGGATAGTAAGTTACTGGCTTCACTTGTGGAAAAAGTGCTGTTAGTTATTTCACAGTCACCTGGCATTTGTGCTGTTCACAGAACCACAAGTCCATCGCTGGACCTCCTCTGCGCTGTCACTTTTTGGAGCTTGGCACGCTCCCTCAGGTTCTCATGATCCAACGTTGCTGAAGATTTTAAAGGCAGAGCACGTCTTACACCTTAGTTGTCTTCCTCAATGTCAACGTCGCAAGTCTTTCATCTTATTTAAGATTTTGCAGTGCAGAGTCTCCTCATGACGATCTCCTGGAAGCCCAGTAGCACAGCTCTCTGTGCTGAAGGTGATCTCCGACCTCCTGAAGACTCTCTCCAGGCTTCAGCTTCCATCTTATGGACGATCCCCTCAGTCACTCCTTCTCGTCATGGCACCTCACGACATCTGCAAATTAAAATGACACTCCTCTCGCCACATGGCTTCCACCGTGTGTCAACTCCCCAATGAGACATGTACAAGAATGTTGCACAGTCTCCCTAAAACAATCTCCAGGGTTTGTCCCTTGGAGCAGCTTCACTCCAAGATGTAACCCTGTGTAAAAACATCAGTCAGCAATTAAATGTTTAGCTTGTCTAACTCTCAGCTCCACCTGGAGCCTGTATCCTGGAAGACAAAGTCTTTAAATCAAACTTCACATTTCCAACAAACTATAGATCTTAAGATTAATAAAGTATTCAGCATAAAAGACAAATATCATGTGCAGGTTTTCTCCAGTCATTAAATCACTATTATTATCATAATTTGTCCCAAATCATGAATCATCCCAATTTATTCCACAATTTAATCGGTGACTTTGCTTAAGTTTGTCACTCCACTCATTTTATCACTGTGAGCTCAATAGTGGCCAGCTAATGAGCCCCACATTCAACTATTCTGTAACCACTGCACATTTGTTCAATTGTCACTTGTCTGTCTGTGCTGAATCCTTTACAAGCACTCTTAAAGAAAAAACAAACATTAGCCAAACACACAGTTTGTCCTGGTTGTCAGGTGTTGGCCATCCAGATTCCAGAGATGCTGTAAAAAGGTCATAAAGTTAACACTCTGCTGTGAGAAAAGTAACACTAGTTTCAAACACAATATATCCCACACTGTATTCACTTCTTCCCTGTAATTTTCAACATTTTCTCAACAACACAGTGTAATTTCATCATCAACACACAGCCTGTAACCACAGTTTTCTTCACACAAAATCTCAGTAATCCTGTGATAGAAATCCTGCTATAAATCACATGATCAAATCACATGATTAGCCATCTGCTGTAAAAAGAAAGGTAAATGTTAGCGCTGCGCATTTGTATACACTCTTTCTCACAGTAATCTCTGTGAGCAACACAAAGTAGTTAATGACACACCCATGGTAAATTCACAGACACAGAAAATTTTAAACTAAAAAGGTTAAATTTGCAGAGTTCACATAGTCATGTGACCCAAGTTTCCTCCTGTGGTCTCCTTCTGCTCCTGCAATAGAGACACACACAGAGATACATCCACACCTTTGTCAGGTGGGGGTTAACTTCACACAATGGTGTTAAGTCAGTCAGTCTTGTCAGCTTTTGTCAGTCAGTTTTTCCACTCATTTTTTATTTGCTAATAGTAGAACCTTTCTTGACGCAATAAGTTTCTACTGCCAGCAATGACGTCATTTCAAAAAAGAAAAAGAAAAACTTTAGAATCGGATTCCGTCGCTGAATCCTTTTTGGCAGGGACTTGTTTTCTGATTGTCCCAAATAAGTGGCTTTCTCCCAAGCCCATTTTAATTTTTGGAGAAGCTCACTTTCGCAACAGTTTTCTCGACGACGAGTCGTATAACACTTCTGTTCTAATCGTGCATATCTGCTCAAACAGAGATCATCAAACGAAACCTTCAGTGCACCATGAAAGTAACAAAATAAAAAGAAAGGAAATAAAATAAAGGAAAGCAAAGGAAAGAAATGCCTTGTTTAAGTCATGACACGTGTTCTTCATGCCAGGGGGATAAATCGTAACAACCCATTTGGCAGGCTCAACTTAATAACAAAAGACAAATCAACAGCTAGATCAATCTCAAACATTCATCCAATCAGCCACACACAACATACAGCATAACCCTGTTGTCTCATCACATAATAAGTTTCTTCTCATGTAACCAAATGTGTGCCATGTTAAAACTTCTTCACACACCAGAAACTCACAATCAGCTCACTCAGCTCACTCATTTAAGACCCCTCATCAGCATTCTGTTTCCTCCTCTATGATGCAGTCATCTGTCCTCCTATAATATTCAGTCCACTAGTCTATGTATCACTTTCATCTTACTAGTGACTTGGACAAGATGACAAACAGAATCTCATGCTTAAGATGCTGTCTGGTCTTCATGAGTATCATTTATTGTGTATGCATGTAGGGTTAGTATAGTTGATGTATTTTCTGTATGTTTTTGTGTTCCTCTCATCACATTTTCATTAATCTCATCACTGCTTAAAACCACACACATCTCTCTCTCTCTCTCTTAAATTATCCTTCTCTCAAAACAGAAAGAAGCATTACAGCTGTTTCAGGCTGAGAAACACCAAACACTCTTCGTGTTATCATTCACCACATGTTATTTCTTTGTCCGCTGGGCAGGTGACCTGCAGAATCACGTCTGCCCCAACTGGATACCTTTTCACACACACCGTGACGTCAGACACTCTCACACGCACTTCTGCTTAGAGCACAATTTCACTTCATTCGTCAACGATCCACACACCACGTGCTGCCCAATAAAAAACTTTGCAGTGTATTTCATCCTCTTTCAAGGCAGACTTACTCAGTTTAGTCTCCATTACAAGACAACAATCAGCCACACTCACGCAGACCACGTCTGGCCCGCACACACACAACATAGGCCTATCGCTTGCGTCTGCACGCACAGCTCTCATGGACCTGCGTCCTAAACGCACAGCCCAACGCACTCCCGTGCTCGCGTGAAACCGCGCAGCTACGGAGCCGTTTCTTTAGTAGCCTGCGTCCTTCCCGCACGGCTGGCGCACTCCCGTACCTGCGAGAAACCGCACGGTCACGTAGCCGCTCTCTATTGTTTTAGGTTCGCGTGTAACCCGCGCAACCAGCGCTCCCCTGGACCCGCGTCTGCCCGCGCAGTCTCAGTGATGCATAAGGCCTTTTCTACTCACTGTTCGTATTGTTTTCGTTCATGGGAAGAGTCTCTGGTTCCCGTCAATCGCCATCCATCCCGAGGGGAGTTCAGACGCAAACTTTCCGGCCTAGAACAAAGCGAAGTACTAGGGCTTTCATCAATCGTCCCAGACGATGGCTGCTAGCAGACTGCGGTGGCGTCCTCTCCCTCTCCTCGGTGAATGCGATGTGTTAGGATCCGGCTCGAAGGACCAAATAAATGTTGGGTCTTAACTCAGACCCCGCTGTATCCAGGACTTATTCCCATGAAAGAAAAACAAGGCAACAGTGTTCGATCGATTACTTGCGCAAGGGAGGCCTCTCATCTGTGTCCAGCACGACAATGACCCCGATGATGGCCTCCTCTCGCTGGCTTTTATTGAGAGACAGTTCACACAAAACACAGCAAAGCAACGCCCCCATGGTTCTAAGGCATTGTATGTTTATGTGTGAACTTCTATGTGTAAGTAGGAATGTGTGTGTGTGTGTGTGTGTGTGTGTGTGTGTGTGTGTGTGTGTGGTAGACCTCCTGCTGACCAAAGGGTCATAAACGCAGGAAGCTTACATCAAAAGAAGTAGATCCTCCAGATAGGATGTATCTGCAATAAAACATTACAGCCCCCTACCCAGAACCCCGAGAATCTGGGGGGGAAGGACAGTGGAATCTCTTTCATCAGAGTTGGCAAGCATAAAAATGACAAACATTTAACAATTCACTCTAACATCTTGTTTTACTGGCCTATCAACAAAATCTTATTGTGTTTCTTAAAAACTACCATAAAATCAATTTTATTCTACAACTTAGACTTCCACTCACTCACACTCTTATAAAATATATACATATAGGGCCTTGGGGGTGGGTTATCGGGATATACATATAGGGTTATCGGGAGGGGCCGTGCTGACACCTGCTGCTCTCTGGCAGGAAGCACCATGCCCTCCCGTGTTTTAAATGCACATTAGAACAACACGCAGCAACACTACATATGAGTGGGAGGAGGGAGGGTTTGGGGTCTTCACACGCCCCCGTTCTCTGTTAGCCATCGGGCCGGAGGGGCTGGGAGGAGGTTTCGGCCATCTGATTTTAGGTCTGGGATGTGGGGCCTCCCTGCTGCTGCAGAGCTGGGGGCTGTCTGCTTGCCTCCATCCCAGGGGAAAGGGTAACATCTCCTGGGTCTAGCAGTTCCCCCCTCTGGGGGCAAGGGTACCTGGACCTGGGGTATAGAGTACGTTTGGGGAGTGTGACTGTGTGTACCATGTCCATTTGTGTCTGTTCTTACGTTAGGTGAGTGCTGAGTAGTTGTATCTGTGTGTATGAGGGTAGCAATGCACGTTTGTGTATTTGTGTCGGGTCGGGTCTTAGACTTGACCTCTCTGGGAACATCTCAGGCCCTCCAAAGTATCCAGGCCTGTCTCCCCTCACCACACTCCCTGCCGGTGGCTGATGCCTTCAGGGGTTGGTGCGTTGGTGGTTCTTTGTGTCCGGGGCCGGGTGCTCAGGCATGTACCGGCTCACTCTCGGTGGCTGCTTGGTGGGCCGGGCGCCCGTGGCTCGTTCGGGCCTCCGCCGGGGGATGGGGGACCCTAAGGCCTCTGGGCCTGCTCTTAGGTTCACTCTGGCACAGCTGGCTGCCAGCAAAGCCTGTAAAGAAAATCCGTTGGGTATCTCTGTTGGCCTTCAGACAACAATTCTGATGGCTAAAGAACCAAACGGGACAGGCAAAAAAAAAAAAAAAAAAATCCTACCATAAAGTTTGAAGTCCAAAACTTTAACACAAATTGAAATGGAGACTCAGCGTCACTGCAGCTTGTTGCTATGTCATCTTAAATGGCTTGATCTTTTTAAGTTTTTATTTAATGCTGTGAGAGAAAATCTAATGTACTTTATATCCAGCTGACTACATTCAGTGTTTAAAACAGAAGCCGTGCTGTGGTGGATTTTTGTATGATACGTATAACTATGCAACTATATACACTATATATCTATGTGCACTGAACATATATATTTTAACTTTCATGTAGAGTCTTAAGCACAAGACATTTTGCTTCACCGAGGTTTATGAAGGTTTTAAAGTAACAGGGCAGTTAATGCTGCTGAGAGTTCACCTGAATAACTCTCTCTCCAGCTCCGGTAACTAACCTTCCCTAATATACACTCAACGTCTTTCATGCAGCACAACCAAAGATTTAATAATTACGATTAATATGTGATGTTTGACATCCGCTGGTTTCCTCTTTTTGGCACAAAGTGGGAGAAACAAACAAGAGAGAAAAGTCGATCAGCTGATCATTGATCAGTTTCATGGTTGAAGTAGAAACAGGAGAGAGAGGGGGAGAGAATGAGAGAAGAAGAGGCAGCTGTGCAGCAAAGACAGAATAAATCCAGCTTTGTGTCTTTTTCATTGTAGCTGACGTACGGGACAAACTGTGCTCCTTTTCGGCTCAATAGTAAACGCGAGATATTTTCTCTGAATACGAGACGATTCCGTTTTTTAGGGGATGGTTGGAAACTCTAATAATTAACCTTATGAACAAAATAAAGTTCAACATCAGTAACATCATAGCACCCGCTCAGCTGTATAGAAACTCCGTCATGCTAGCTAGTACGCAGTACAGAAAAAGTCAGAATAACAAAAATAAACTGCACCTAAACTTGGTTTATATCTGACCCAGATAGACTGCAGGTCATAACTTCTTACCTGAAGTTCAGTTCACACTCGGACCGGCAGCCGCCTTGGCTCTCTCTTCCTCCTGCGTCCCCTTTCCCTCATCCACCTGCTGGCCTCCACCACTTGCTATTGTTACTGAATGTGTGGAAGCTCCGTGATATCCACCACACGGAGTAACGAATAACGCCTATCTAAATCCCAGTAACGACTAACGCGTTCCTGATTTTGGCATAATAACTAGTTACCGTGCTCGTTACCACAATAATAGCGTAGTTACTGTAACGTGTTACTTAATAACGCGTTAGTCCCAACACTGATCACCAGTTTTCTCCTTTTTTGAATAAGTTAAGGAGGTCAGACTCTGTCTTTATTTTTGACTTTGTTTTGGTAAGGTCAGGGGTGTGGGACTTGTGTAGATTTGTTTTTGTTTATTATGTTGGCCTTGGCTCACCCTGAAGTGTTGACACTCACATTTTGTTGTCCTTCTCTTTACCACTTTGTAAATAAATCACATTATAAAGAACAGATTTGTTTTCTGTTGCTGCTTGGGTCATTGGAGGGGGAGCGAGTACCTCACTCATGTTATTGCGTGGCCCTAGACGGGTTGTAACCATACTCAATTGTCTTCCAGGGGCCAGAGCAGGCGACATTGAAGGAAATTTAAAACTGCTGGCTAAGGGTAAACGTAAATACAGTAAGATCATAATTCAGGTCAGCAGTAATGACACCCGGTTACGCCAATCGGAGGTCACTAAAATCAGTATTGAATCGGTGTGTAACTTTGCCAAAACAATGTCGGACTCTGTAGTTTTCTCTGGTCCCCTCCCCAATCAGACCAGGAGTGACATGTTTAGCCACATGTTCTCCTTAAATTGCTGGCTGTCTGAGTGGTGTCCCAGAAACAATGTGGGCTTCATAGATAATTGGCAAACCTTCTGGAGGAAACCTGGTCTTGTTAGGAGAGACGGCATCCATCCCACTTTGGATGGAGCAGCTCTCATTTCTAGAAATATGGACCAATTTATTAACCCCCCCAAAATATGACTATCCACAGTTGGGACCAGGAAGCAGAGTTGCAGTCTTACACGCCTCTCTGCAGCTTCTCTCCTCCTGCTACCCCCCCAAAAACCCATCTCCATTGAGACTGTGTCAGCTCCCAAACAGACAAAAAACAAACTAAAAACCAGCAATAAACAACTTAAACATAAAAAATCACAAAGAAAGAACAATACAGTATCCACATCTGAACCAAAGAGTAAAACAGTGAAATGTGGATTATTAAATATTAGGTCTCTCTCCTCCAAGTCTCTGTTAGTACACGACTTAATAATTGATCAACAAATCGATTTACTCTGCCTTACAGAAACCTGGTTGCAGCCGGATGAGTATGTTAGTTTAAATGAATCAACACCCCCGAGTCATTCTAACTACCAGAAATCTCGAAGCACAGGCCGAGGGGGCGGTGTGGCAGCAATTTTTCACACCAGCCTATTAATCAACCAAAGACCAAGACAGACTTTTAATTCATTTGAAAGCCTGATGCTTAGCCTCGTCCACCCCAGCTGTAAAACTCAGAAACCAGTCTTACTTGTTATCATATATCGTCCACCTGGGCCTTACACAGAGTTTCTCTCTGATTTCTCAGACTTTTTATCTGATTTAGTGCTCAGCTCAGATAAAATAATTATTGTGGGTGATTTTAACATCCATGTAGATGCTAAAAATGCCTCAACATGGCATTTAATCTGTTATTAGATTCAATTGGCTTCTCTCAAACTGTACCACCCACCACTTTAATCACACTCTAGATCTTGTTTTAACATATGGCATAGAAACTGAACATTTAACAGTGTTTCCTGAAAACCCTCTGCTGTCTGATCATTTCCTGATAACATTTACATTTACAATAATTGATTACACAGCAGTGGAGAGTAGACTTTATCACAGTAGATGTCTTTCTGGAAGTGCTGTAACTAAGTTTAAGAATATAATCCACCCACTGTTATCATCTTCAATGCCCTGTACCAACATACAGCAGAGCAGCTATCTGAACGCTACTCCAACAGAGGTCGATTATCTTGTTAATAATTTTACCTCCTTTTAGTATCATTGATGTTAAGTTAAACTCTTTTTCTCCAATTGATCTTTCTGAGTTAACTTCAGTAATTAATTCCTCCAAACCATCAACGTGTCTTTTAGACCCCATTCCTACAAAACTGCTCAAAGAAGTCCTGCCATTAATTAATGATTCAATCTTAAATATGATCAACCTATCTCTAATAATCGGCTATGTACCACAGGCCTTGAAGCTGGCTGTAGTTAAACCTTTACTTAAAAAGCATCTCTAGACCCAGCTGTCTTAGCTAATTATAGGCCAATCTCCAACCTTCCTTTCATATCAAACATCCTTGAAAGAGTAGTTGTCAAACAGCTAACAGATCATCTGCAGAGGAATGGCTTGTTTAAGAGTTTCAGTCAGGTTTCAGAGCTCATCACAGCACAGAAACAGCTTTAGTGAAGGTTACAAATGATCTTCTTATGGCCTCTGACAGTGGACTCATCTCTGTGTTTGTCCTGCTAGACCTCAGTGCAGCGTTCGATACTGTTGACCATAATATCCTATTAGAGCGATTAGAACATGCTGTAGGTATTACAGGTACTGCACTGCAGTGGTTTGTATCATATCTATCTAATAGACTCTGGTTTGTGTATGTAAATAGAGAGTCCTCTTCCTACGCTAAGGTCAATTATGGTGTTCCACAGGGTTCAGTGCTAGGACCAATTCTATTTACATTATACATGCTTCCCTTAGGCAGCATCATTAGAAGACATAGCATAAATTTTCACTGCTATGCAGATGACACGCAGCTCTATCTATCCATGAAGCCAGGTAACACACACCAATTAGTTAAACTGCAGGAATGTCTTAAAGACATAAAGACCTGGATGTCCGCTAACTTTCTGCTTCTTAATTCAGATAAAACTGAGGTTATTGTACTCGGCCCTGAAAATCTTAGAAACATGGTATCTAAGCAGATTCTTACTCTGGATGGCATTACCTTGGCCTCCAGTAACACTGTGAGGAACCTTGGAGTCATTTTGACCAGGACATGTCCTTCAACGCACATATTAAACAAATATGTAAGACTGCTTTCTTCCATTTGTGCAACATCTCTAAAATTAGAAATATCCTGTCTCAGAGTGACGCTGAAAAACTAGTTCATGCATTTATTACTTCCAGGCTGGACTACTGTAATTCATTATTATCAGGATGTCCTAAAAACTCCCTGAAAAGCCTTCAGCTGATCCAAAATGCTGCAGCAAGGGTCCTGACAGGGACTAGAAAGAGAGAGCATATTTCTCCTGTTTTGGCTTCCCTTCATTGGCTTCCTGTTAAATCCAGAATTGAATTCAAAATCCTGCTCCTCACATACAAGGTCTTAAATAATCAGGCCCCATCTTATCTTAATGACCTTGTAGTACCATATCACCCTATTAGAGCACTTTGCTCTCGCTCTGCAGGCTTACTTGTTGTTCCTAGAGTATTTAAAAGTAGAATGGGAGGCAGAGCCTTCAGTTTTCAGGCCCCTCTTCTGTGGAACCAGCTTCCAGTTTGGATTCGGGAGACAGACACTATCTCTACTTTCAAGATTAGGCTTAAAACTTTCCTTTTTACTAAAGCATATAGTTAGGGCTGGACCAGGTGACCCTGAATCCTCCCATAGTTATGCTGCAATAGACGTAGGCTGCCGGGGATTCCCATGATGCATTGAGTTTTTCCTTTTCAGTCACTTTTCTCATTCAACATTTATTAATAGATCTCTCTGCTGAATCACACTTGTTATTAATCTCTTCTACAGCATGTCTTTTGTCATGTCATGCAGATGGCCGCGCCCCTCTCCAGGCTTGGTTCTGCTGGAGGTTTCTTCCAGTTAAAAGTTTTTTCTTCCCACTGTCGCCAAAGCTCTGTGAGGAATTACATTAACATTACATTGTTACCATCTGTGTGAGCTTGTTTTTGAGTATATTTGGTTGGATTCCTCCAGATGAGCTAGAGCTCAGTGAAGTGTGTAGAGGAGAGCATCATTCACTCCAGTGTGGCACAGAATGGGGAAATGTTTCCACAGTTCACTGGCCAAATGTTTGGTCCCCATGAATTAATTTTCTGTTAAAAAGTGAACTGTCCGCTTGGTTGTTAATAAAACATTGAAGTTGATGTTTGCTTATCAGCCCAAACAGACCCAGCTTCAATAGAAAATAAATCAAATAAACTAACCAAAGCATTGCTAAACATTGTTAATACTAACCATAACCACCAAGTTAATATTTATTTCTTTATTGAGTAACTATGACTTTCTGCTCTTTTATCGGGGGAGTCAGACCTACTGGATCCACAACTCAGTGTTTTCTGTATTTCATGAATAGAGAAATTTGTTTGTATTTAAGTGAAATTTTGAAAATGTGTTTTTCATTTGTTTTGTCAATTAAGACAAGTTGCTATAATTAGCTGAGGTTGTTGAATGTAGCCATAGTGAGTCTAAGTTTAAAGGCTGAACTGTGAATTTTTATATTGTATTTCAAAACACTGAAATCTCAGATGTCTTATCTGATTAGTTTTGTGTTATTTTCTTTTGTTGTTTTTTCAATGACATATTATTTTTATGCTTTTTTTAAGAGCTTGAACTGACATGTTTAAATGATCGCCTCATTGATTTTAAATTTATTACACTATTGTGTTACTCAGAGTTACAATATGTTGGTTTACAACATGGGCAGATGGGATCCAGTCCGGGCAGCACACAGCTTGTGTTTTTCTGTCTATCTGTTGGTTAACACTAAAGATCCAGAGGTCCAGAGGTCATTTCATGCCAGAACACAATGCAGGCATCAACAGTTGTAAAATATTCAAAAATGAAACAGGAAAGTCTAAGATTAGCATGTTATTAGTGACTGAGTTACTGTTTTTCACTGAATGCATTTTTTGAACTTCTGGCCTAAATGTCAGTCAGTGTTTTCAGCAGCATTAATGACTTTCCTGCCTTTTTGTTTTGTCCTTTCCTTCCTTAGCACTCAGACTCCACTGGTACAGTCTTTGTACACCACAACATTTAAAAATGGGAATACACCGCAGAGTGATCCTGATTGGACAGTAATTTTAGAGTACTTTATAGAAACTGTACTCCATATTTTAACAAAAGTGTGAAAGATTTTAATACATCTTTTTGAGAGTGAAGCGTAATGTCAGTCGATCCATCCTTTAGTCCAGATCGAGTCCATGTTTCAGAGGTTCATTGGACTGACCAACAGACTGACATTAACATCAGAGCCGTGCTGCTAGCGTGGCTAAAAGAAAAGATAAAGATGACCTTTATTAGTCCCACAGGTGAGAGAGAAGAAGAGAAGAAGAGACAGTCATGTAGATATGAACATTAGAGAAACACATCGTGGAGCTGAAATATGATCCTGCTTCCTCATTTGGACTCATTCACCTCAGCTGACACATTCAACAGCAGACAGGTTTTTTTAGCAGTCTGTCTCACTGTGAGAGGATGGTGGTACTTCATCTTTGGCTCTGGAACTAAACTGTCTGTAACAGGTAAGAACAAACATTTATTTTCCTTCAGTTGTTTTATTGTAGAAGTTGAAAATGTGTTTAAAGTCAGTTTCTGCTGCTTCAAGCTTTACATGTTAGTTTTTTCATCATTAGTAGAGAATTCATCTGCAGCCATTGTTACATAAGAAAAGCTCAATAATCTCTGAAAACATGTTTAAATCTCACTGAACAACTAAAGTTATTCTTTATGTCTGCAAATATTAGAGATTTAAAAATTTGATCTTCTCAGTAACTCTGCACCATCTGCTGGTTTTTGAACACAAGATCATATTTGTCACTAAAATAATAATTTTGGTATTAAAACGTACAAAGAAATCTGAGCTTTGGTTATTTTTAAATAGGGAAATTGAGAAATGTGTTACTTCAGAAAGCCTTTTTCTAAAAAATATACTAACATGTGAGTTAAAACTGGTGCTGTTAAAAAATCATACTAAAAAGAATTCATGTAGATGACGTTTATTTAGCAAGTAATGATTTAATAGCAATATTTATGTGTGTTTAAGAGGAAAATAAATACTTCTTCATGGTTAAATTAATGTATTATTCAAGATTTTTTAAATATAAAATAAATGAATGAAATTACAATTAACAGAAATGTAAAAAAAAATAACTTTAAATATAATAATGCCAACTAAAGTGTTTCTATCCTTATCAATAGTTTAAGTTTATTTTCATCATATTTAAAATGATTAAATAAATTTAGGACAAATATGAAGTAAATATCAGATCTCAATAACAGTGTCACAGCGAACATTTCAATAATTAATGAATATTATCAAGTCTGTTATATCAAGTGATATTTGCTTCATACTTTAGAAATTTGAAAAAAAAAAGATTATAAACATGTTTAATTTCATACATAAAAAGGAAGAAAATATTTCTGACAATAAAATGTTGAGATACTATTTCTGTGTTAATTTTATTAAATTTAAGTCTGTCATTTTGAACATTTCTCAGTGTTCACATCTCAACGCTGTGAACACAGAAATTTTAACTGAAGTTTTAAATAACTAAAAGAAGCATTACGTTAAGGTTCGTTGTTATTATTAATACACTAACCATAAAAGTCATAAATGGACAGAGTTTGTTCAAGCTGGCAGTGGACAAAAGAGGGAACATCACTAACAGACTGTGAGTCCATCACAGGACAAACACAAACAGAGAACCAGTGATACTCACAGTCACACCTACAGACAATTCAGAATCACCAGTTAACTAAACAAACTTGTCTTTGGATTGTAGATAGTGTAGGAATGTTTAGCTTATTTTAGAGTTTAGACATGTGTTAAGATAGAATGTAGAATTATGGTAGAGACACTGACACTGCCCTGGATATAAATAAAGGCCTGACTGTGTCATGAACTTAGGAGTAGATCTTAGGAGACCCTCCCCAGTTGAACTGTGAAAGTAAGACAAAGAGGAGTTAATGCTGAGTGGAAATTCCCCAGAGGATACCTGTGTGGGGGTCTCAACATTTGTAACTTGATAACTGTGGTCTGGAAGGGAGATGGTATTTATGGCCCCTAGGAAGAGACACACCCCCACAGTGTTTTAACTGTTACTGACACATCCACATGCACACTCACTCACGTGCACTCACATAGACACAGACACAGAGTTTGCAGCACACATGGGGGATTTATGATGGGGTCGCTCCTATAAAGCTGGGTGGAACTAACAAAGGGGTGAAGATTGTTTCAGAGGGACACCGGCCTCGTCTTCCCTTCTAGAAGTGCATGCTTAAATGAAGATGAATAAAGATGAATAAAGATTTTGTAAAAATGACTACTGGGTCCAGTGCATCTCTGAAGGCCCGAGGAATAATAAAGAACCGGGGTAAAACTGATTTCGCAACAGTTTTGGTGCCGAAACCCGGGATTCGCTCGAGGCCCAGAGAGGAATTGGCAGAGCTGAGATCGTGAAACGAGGCGAACAGAGAGCTAGCTCACATGATTAAAAGGTAAGCACGACCTGTTTATTTTCGAACCGTGCATATTGTTTAAAGCCTAAATTATCTGTTCGCTAAGTTGAGCGTATCTCAGTGTAAATTCACTCAGTAGCATAAAGGGGCGGCTAGGTCCGTCCCGGCACGACTAAAGCAAGAGACTTTTGCTAAGAACTCAGGTTGATGTTTAGCGTGCCGCCCAGTGCGACTAAAGCAAGAGACTTTTGTTAAGAACTTCAGGTTGATGTTTAGCGCCCCGTAAGAAAATCTCAGTGCGTTAAAGCAGGAGACGTTTGTTACGGATTAGTAGAATCGGTGTTTCATCCGTATTAGTTATTAGGAAAAAGTGGCGGTGTGTGATCCGTCCTCCGTGCGTTAAAGCAGGAAACGTGTGTTACTATTAGTTAGAAAGCGGGGCTGAAAGGCCTCGTCGCCAGCTTAGGGCTGTGTGTGTTCCGGGCTTGGTAGCTCCACCTATTCTCGGACACGGGGATAGGACCTGTGGGACAGGAGATTCCAGGGTGGTTACCTAGGGGACCGGGGACGCCTTAAATAACTAAAGCTAGGTGTTGGATCCTAGTCGCGGTTGATAACCTGACTGCAGTGTGTGTAGACTGCGTAGTGTGTGTCAAAGCGCCGTTAGAGTCGGCGTCTCGTTTGAAGTACGGGAGTCAATTAAAGTAACAAAAAGAATTTGCGTCTAAAAGTGTGTGTTTGGGGAAAAGTGTGAGTGTGTGTAGGAACTAAGAGATTTGAGTATAAGATTGTGTTTTTTGTGCTGTATGTGGACGGGAGGCCGTGCCACTGAATGTTGTGTATTCTGAGTTTATTGGGGATTGAATTTGACTGTGTTTTGAGACAAAAGAGAAATCGCGGTTAAAGGCTGCGATCTGAAGATCGTGAGTTTATAATTTTGTTTTTGTTGAGTTCTAAAAAGCGGACCATATCCACTCTTTGTGCTGATCAAGGCGTTGTCCTGTATCAGCAGAGAAGGTGTCTCGCAGAAAGTTTGAATGGGACTGCGAGTAGCATGAGGTGTGTGTGAGCCAGCCTCGAGGGGCGGGTTCACAGGTGGAACAAAGGAGGAGTAAAATATGTGTGTGTGAGAGAGAGAAAAAAGGTGGGGGCGAGTGACCAGCCTGTGAGTGTGTGTGTGAATTCCTTGATGACAAAAGAGGGAGACAAAGTAGATTAGTTGATTGTCTGTGAAATAATGATAGTTAAAAATAAAGGTGATCAAATAGGAGAAAGTGAACTAAAATAAATAAATAAAACTAAATAGTGGATTAGGGTTAAGGTAATAATAAATAAATTGATAAAATTAATAGTGACATTTAAAGGTGACTAAGTACTCAAGGATGAATGGAGAATTTGTTTGCTGACTGTATGAGAGCTGTTGGGGTGAAAGGAAAATGAGGTTGGAGGAGTGAGTTTACAGGTGAATGTGTGCGTGTGAAACAATGGGGTAAAAAAAAGAGAAAAAAGAGAAAGAAAATAATGAAAACAAAGAAAAATAAAAAGTGTGGAAGTGTGAGTGGGAAATTGTCTCCAATTGGGTGAAGCAGTGACACTACAGGTCATCTTCTTCCCCTGCTGGACACAAAAGAAAACATAATTTGGAGTATTGTGGGTGAAAATAATTAACAGTAACATCAAGAAGTTTTTTGTGTTTGCGGTTAAGAACAAATAAAATTTCATTGGTGGGGTTTAAAGTCAATAGAGTTCAAAACAAAATAAGAGGAGATGTGTTGCTTTAGGAGTGATGAACACACATACAGTCACAGTGAATAATGAAAGTCTCTCAGTCTGTCGATTACAGGTGGGGAACGGACCTGGATCAGTTCTCCATGGGCAGCAGTCGGAGGAAAATTATAGGTTAAGATCATTAGAAATAAAAAATAGAAACACCCAGCCAGAATTTTTTGGCTGAATTGTTTTGCAGCTTCTCGTCCACATCCTGAACAACCAAGCTCCAAGGAAGCTAATCTCTCCCTGAAGACACAGAGTGCAGTTCCAGAAGCACAAGCATGAACATTAACAGTGGACAGCAGTCCAAGAGACAATACCAGAGACCTGAGCAGAGAGGTCCAGCAGCACTATGGGCAAACGGCATCAGAAAGAGAAGATCCATCATCTTGATTGGATGAATGGAGATGCGTTTCCAGCAAGCTGCAACCTCACTGTGTGTGAAGGACCTTTGAGAAGACTGTCTGAGTTTGATATTTGCCATGTTTGGAGCAAGATGGCAATGAAAGAGACAGTGGGACAAAGAGATACACGGGACGAAGCTGAAGAAGACTGACTGCCATTGGACTGCAAAGTGGGAGAGAAGACCGGAGAGAGAGGACCAGAGTGAAAGAAGAGGAATGCTGTTTTAGTGTGGGGACTCAAATTGGGTTAAGGAATCTGGGGAGACAAACGACTGCCTTGAAGTGGAGGATTGACAAAGTGTCCAGACCACAACAAAAGGGGGAGGAAGACAAGCACTGAGGTATGCAAGAGTACTGTTAGAGAAAATGGAAAGGTGACACCACACATGCACATGATATGCACTACAGAGAATATGAAATCATAAAGAGAGTGTTACACATCAAAAGAGGGTATTTGTAGAAGGGGTTAATAACACACAGCGTGATTGCCGATGGCAACCTGCAAGCATTTGGGGTTTAGCTGTGCCTGACTATGACAGAGATTTTCATTTAGATGTTTCTGAAACAAAATTTGAGGTGAACGGAGTTTTGTTTCAGAAAAAAGGGGGAAGGTACATAAATGGACACACAGAAATAGAAAATGTATTAACCCGACTAAAACACACACACACACGCAATGAAGCTCATTAGGATCAAACACAATTTTAAGTAGGAAATACTGTTACCATCATCCTGTCTGGTTTATTGAGTGGGTTGAGAAGTGATACATAGACAACTGAATTAGTATTATTTTGGGGAACATGATAACAGGGGTGAACAGAATCGTGCAGCCAGAGTTTAAATGAATAAAATTAGCAGATTTTTTGTTTTTTGTTTTGTTTTTGCTTTTGTTTCTGATGTATGGGGAAGGTTTTAACATGGCACCAAGTTTTAGATTTGGTGTGTTTTCACTCATAAGAAAAGAATATTCTGGGACAAGTCCTAAGACCGGGCTTCTGTATTTTTATTTACTTTTGTTTTTCATTTTTGTTTTGAACAAGTGCACTGATTTCTGTTTGTGAATTTCTTTTCTTTAAGCAGATCTGCACGTCGGGAATTAAAAGCACTATACGACACGTCGAGAAACCTGTTGCAAGTGAGTTTCTCCAAAATTACAATGGGCTCTGGAGAAAGCTGCTTATTTGGGACAATTAGAAAATGAGAGTCCCTGCCCAAAAAGGATTCAGCGAGGTAATCCAGTCTAAATTCTTCTTTTTCTTTTTTGAAATGACATCATTTTGCTGTGGGTGGAAATGAATATGCGACATAGTTTCCACTATCAGCAAAGAAGCACGGAATGAATGAATGAATGAAAGAGAAAAAACTGACTGGTAAAAGCTGACAAAGCTGACAAGACTTGACCACGACTCAAGGTTAACCTCCACCTAGACAGGACAAAAGGGTGGATGAATTTATGTGTTTCTTTTACAGGAGCAGGAAGATGACAGCAGCATCCTAGGTTCCGTGACGATTTAACCTTTTAAATGCCATTTTCTGTGTTTGTCAATCTATCAGGGGTGTGTTATTCATGGGCTTGTGTGCAGCGTTAACATTTACATTTCTTGTCTACAGCAGAGAGTTAATCATGTGTTTGATTATGTGAGTTACAGCAGGACACACTAATGGTTAATGTTCTTTCTACTACAGGATTACTGGGTTTATGAGTGAAGGGAACTGTGTTTACAGGCTATATGTTGATTATGCTATTACACTGTGTTCTTGGGAAAATGTTGACTATTATAGGGGAGAAGTGAAAATAGTGTGAGAAACATCCTGTGTTGAAACCGGTGTCATTCTTTTTACAGCAGGCTTAACTTTATGACCTTTTTACAGCACCTCTGGAACCTGTCGACCTGTGTCTGACCACCAGGATTGTCCATCTGTGTTGTTAATGTTTGTTTTTCTAAGAGTGCATGTAGAGGATTCAGCAGAAAACAGACAAGTGACATGAGAAAACAAATAAAGAGATGCAGTGTTTATGGAATAGTTGAATATGGGCTCATTAGCTGGCCACTACTGAGCTCATAGTAAGTGGAGTGACATTGCTTAAGGAAAGTCACCGATTAAATTGTGGAACAAATTGGGATGATTCATGATTTGGGACAAATTATGGCAATAATAGTGATTTAATGATTTGAGAAAACCTGCACATGATGCTTGTCTTTTATGCTGAATACTTTATTATTCTTATGATCTATAGTCGGTTGAAAATGTGAAGTTTGATTTAACAGACGTTGTCTTCCAGGATACAGGCTCCAGGTGGAGCTGGGAGTTAGACAAGCTAAACATTTAATTGCTGACTGATGTTTTTACACAGGGGTACAGGTTGGAGTATAGCTGCTCCAAGTGGGAAACCCTGGAGACTGTGCAACATTCTATGTCTCATTGGGAAGTTGACACATGGTGAAAGCCATGTGGGGAGAGGAGTGTTATTTTTAAATCTGTAGATGTCGTGAGGTGCCATGATGAGAAGGAGTGACTGAGGAGATCGTCTACAAGATGGGAGCTGAGGCCAGGAGAGAGTCTTCAGGAGGATTAGAGATCACCTTCAGCACAGCAGACATCGCGCAGGAGATCGTCATGAGGAGACTCTGCACAGCAAGATCTTAAATAAAATGAAAGAGTGTCGACGTTGAGGAAGACAGCTAAGGTGTACGACGTGCTCTGCCTTAAAATCTTCAGCAGCGTTGGAACGTGAGAATCTGAGAGAGCGTGCCAAGCTCCAAGAGTGACAGCGCAGAGGAAGTCCAGCGATGGAATTGTGATTCTGTGAACAGCACAAATGATTTGATGCTCTGTAGAGAAGCCTTCTGTGTGGGAGAGATGTAAACAGACAAGTCTTTCATCTACATTTATATCATGTCAACTTCTCTAGGCTGGTTAAGGGGAATTTGAGAGAAACAGTAGTGTTAGGTGTGATAACTGTTGTTATTGTAACTGTGATTTTTCTTATAAGTGAATTGCCCAGAGACAGACCCGAATCCACTCCGGCGACTCCACCATCACAGGCCATGGCGAAGAGAACCAAACGTAGTGAAACAGGTAAATCAGATGAGTGTTTTGATTATTATGGCGGTGTAGAGTTGGACCACGTTAAAGGGTCCACAGCTTCGTATATATTTGATCTTTGTGCTGTCATTAAATGTAGAGGCTTAAACAGTTCATGGCGGGGATATGATGTCTGGGTAGGTTACAATCCAATGGTAGATATAGAGTGTAATAATCAGAAGCTTGGCTACCCCTATCACACTTATTGGAAGGGCCCGTGTGAGTACTGGTCTACCATAGTGGAGTATTCTGGCACGTGGCGCCCGTACAAGGACACCGCGTGGCAGAAGCGTGGGTTTCAGCGGGACTTCTCAGCTGGGCAGAACCCGTTGACCCTCTCACTGAATCGTTGGCATGACACTGTGTGGCCCGCCCGATCTGTGGTGTATTTATTCATAGGAGTAGACGTCTCAGGGAAGGACCCATACAGTCTGGTTAAATTAATTTTAGAGATTTTGCACCTGATGTGGCTGAAATATTTAACACCTCCCCCACCATTGTCACTTTCAGAATCGGGCCCACAAATACTTGAGGTAGATTAGACAAGACTCAAACCTAAACAGCTCATTTCAATGGCCACTGGCTACCGTGAGAGCAATTTATGGCTAGATTGGCTCATCCAAAATGCTAGAGAACAGAATGTTTAAGATTGTGTGGCGTGCGCAGCTGCCCGCCCACATCTTTTCACAGAACCAGCTCCTTTATATCCCGAAGACCAGTGGGGATTTGAGTGCATGCTCAGACTCACCAGAGAAGCGGCTTCTGAAGGTAATTGTACTGTGTTAGCAAGTTTGTTTCCACCAATAGGTAATGATACTGTGCTTGGTCTTTTCACACTGAGAAGAGCCAACTACACGTGTTTCGACTCTACTGTGTTTTTCCCTGACAGACATGAGCATGAGGCCGGGGAGATTGATGCCGATTGGTGGACTGTGACGTACCTGGCCAGAGGAAAGGGATCAAAAGACACCGGCACCGAAATAGGCCTGTGGGCACGTGCTGGTTTGTAGTATTATTATGGTGGGTATAGATTGTATGTTAGAATTCCTAGTGGGACTTCTGGTCTCTGTGCCATGGTACGTATAGGTGCACCTCTCGTTTTAGTAGGAGAAAAGGGGGTGCGGCTGGCTAAGCCCGGCACCGCTCAACTGACAGCCACATGCAGACGTCATGTGTTGGCCAAACAGTCACCAGGATCATTTGACCTTACAATAGGATCACCAACATACAGAGATGCTATTGGGGTTCCTAGGGGTGTGCCTAAATGAATTTAAGGTAGCCGACCAAATTGCTGGAGGATTTGAAATTGTCCAATGATTTCTGCATTCTTTCCAGTAACTCCAAATAAGAAGGTGGATCGTATTAATTATGTGCATTATAATGTCCTGAGACTGGCGAACTTTACCAGGGACGCAGTTGAAGGACTTGCTGAATAGTTGGGTCCAACATCTTTAATGGCAGTACAAATTTAAAATAATGTACTTTTATTTTAAATAACACAGCTCCAGGCAGCTCTGTGAGCTGAACTCTGGAAGGCCTAAGGACGTTGTCCACCACAATGTATGAGCATTCGGGAGTGGATAACCTGCTGGAAGTGTGGAGGATATCTGTCTTTGGGCAATGGAAAGGTTTCCTTATGTCAATTATGGTTTCTTTGTCTGTTTTTATTGCAATATTAGTGACATGTGGGTGTTGTTGTGTGCCTTGTATCAGAGCTTTGTTCGTAAGACTCATCAATCGTGCTGTGGGAGAATCTGATACAAAGTCCAACATCAGGAGACCACTTTTGGGAAATGGGGAGTCACAATATGAAAACATTATGGTGAAAGATTTAGTGTAGTTTTATCTGCCATAGGGCAGATAAAAAGGGGGATTTGTAGGAATGTTTAGCTTATTTTAGAGTTTAGACATGTAGGAATGTTTAGTTTGTTTTAGAGTTTAGAAATGTGTTAAGATAGAATGTAGAATTATGGTAGAGACACTGACACTGCCCTGGATATAAATAAAGGCCTGACTGTGTCATGAACTTAGGAGTAGATCTTAGGAGACCCTCCCCAGTTGAACTGTGAAAGTAAGACAAAGAGGAGTTAATGCTGAGTGGAAATTCCCCAGATGATACCAGTGTGGGGGTCTCAACATGTAACTTGATAACTGTGGTCTGGAGGGGAGATGGTTTTTATGGCCCCTAGGAAGAAACACACACCCACAGTGTTTTAACTGTTACACTCACACATCCACATGCACACTCACTCACGTGCACTCACATACCAGGTATGCACACACAGTCACTCACGAGCACTCACATAGACACGCGGGTACGCGCACACACAGGCACTCACGTGCTGGTGCATACACACACAGATATACAGAGTTTCCAGCACACCATGGGGGATTTATGATTGGGTCGCTCCTATAAAGCTGGCTGTGACTAACAAAGGGGTGAAGATTGTTTCAGAGGGACACCGGCCTCGTCTTCCCTTCTAGAAGTGTATGCTTAAATGAAGATGAATAAAGATGAATAAAGATTTTGTAAAAATGACTACTGGGTCCGGTGCCATCTCTGAAGGCCCGAGGAATAATAAAGAACCGGGGTAAAACTGATTTCCCAACATCGTGTTTTCACCTTTTTGGAATAAAGCTCACTTGCATCTCAGCCTGTGCCTGCATTTTGGGTCCTTCTTTTACAACCCCACAGTTTGCACATGCACTTTCAAAGCAATAATAAGTATGTGTTGAACATACCTAGTTTGTTTTCCTGCATTTACCCGAGTCTAGAATTTCATGGCTTTTGAGTGGCCATTGAGGTCTTATAGGGGCTGTACACAGAAAGTCAGGTTGTTGTTTTAGTGTGTGGAGAGTACAGGTTTTGCCAAGAAAGTTATCGTCTCCATCTTGCTGTTTCTAATAGTTCAGAGAAATTCAGAATCACATAACGAACCCTCATGTTACATTAATCTAATAAGCTTTGAATATATTACCAATGGTTAGTAAAAGAACACAGACTCATTGCTGTCAGATTGATTTCAATAGTTTTGAGGTTTTTAAGGAGAACATCCCACAGATGACCCACAAGGCCATGTTGATCACGTGCTGTGTGGAAAGTGTCAGATTCCTGAAATACTAATTCACAAAGTGGGAAATGTGCTCCTTACCCTGGTTGGACATCCACAGATAAAGGTGTGTGTTATGCATTGCTCTCTTTGTTATCCTAACACCAGTGTTGGGGAGTAACGGAATACATGTACCGCCGTTACGTATTTAGAATACAAAATATGAGTAACTGTATTCCGTTACAGTTACCGTTTAAAAAGGTGGTATTCAGAATACAGTTACTTTGGTGAAATAAATGGATTACACGGGGGTACTTTCCTGTTTCATATTGTCGCGGGTCAGGACTGTTTGGGTTTGTTTGACAGCTACGTAATGTTGTTCCAGGCGGCAGCGTTACGGTTGCCATGGTTACAGGGTGACGCTCTCTCTCTGCGTGTTTCCTGGGTGAGAGAGCGCTTTTTTGTTGTTGTTGTTGTTGTGCTAAGCTAATAGACAGAATGCTACAGGCATGGCCCTAAAGAATGTAGCATCATGGGCAGTGTAGTCCGTGCTGCAGCGAGAATGGACTACCATACACGTTATGTGTCTGTGAGCGAGGGAGGGAGAGAAAGGAAAAGTCCGAGCTGTCACGGAGCAAAAACGGGAGTTGGAAGCATGTAAATATAATAATAACCACTGCAGCCAAGAAGAGTGCCTGACGAGCCCAGCTGTAAGTAAGCTATTAAGACTCAACTGTACACTGTGTTCGTGTTTTCCTCCGGAAAAAATAAGTTCCGTTGGAGCAGCCTTTCAACGCCTCTCTCTGTCTCTCGCAAACAAAGTTGACCCAGACAACAAAGTAAAGCTAGTTTTCGGCTACCAGCCCAACACGGAACCCACCGTATTAGCCCGAGGTCCCTTTACTACGGTTCGGAGCCGCGGACCTTCAGTAACAGTAATAAATCACAGCAATAGTACATTCACGTAGTTGTAAACAGCATGATAATATATTAAGTAATCCAAAGTATTCAGAATACGTTACTCTCATTGAGTAACGTAACGGAATACGTTACAGAATACATTTTGGGGCATGTATTCAGTATTCTGTAGTGGAATACATTTTAAAAGTAACCTTCCCAACACTGCCTGACACCAACAACATTTGGTTTTTGTGATCATTTAATATCTTGTAAAGTGTTTCAGTTACACTGAAAAAAGCTGATAATTATAGTTGTTACACTATGAAATGAATGCAATGGCCCAGTGAAAGACAGCTGTGGAAACATGAAAAGAACACTTGGTGATCTGGATACTAAGGACATTTTACACTCGTTTGCTGCGTTCAGTTCTGTGTCTGTGAAAGAAATCACTGGCCACTGAGCTGCATTTGCAGCAATGATTTAGCTTCTGTTAGAAGATTATTGAACATGTATGTGATCAGCTCTATGAAATGTATCCCTTAATTCATCATTAAGCACATGTCTATATGACTTTTCACCTAGTAACTTGTGTGATGAACTTATGCAGATACTAACCGCATCCTGTCGTTCTGAACATAGATGTAGAGAAGACCAAGCTCAGCTCTTTTACAAGAACATGCAAATGTAGAGAAGGGGAAAAACCCGCTGCTCTGAATGACGTTGTTACCTTTGTACACACACACACACACACACACACACACAGGAACATCTTGTATAAATAAAGGACGCGGACAGTCAATAGATGCAGATCCTGCGTCTAAAGGGCTGCCCTCGCGAGTAAAAGAAGAACTGCAGTGTTTGTGTGTTTTCTAACTCAGACGTCTCAGCTGAAGAACGGCAGGGTGATTTAAAGAAATCCCCTGTCATTTAAATTGGTCCTTCGAGCCTAGCGATGGGAACATCAGACGCGTTTCTGTGACCCCAATAAGGTCTGACTTCTGCATCCTGACGTCGTGGGTAAACCAGCACCGAAGTCTGTCGACAGCCCTCTCCAGGTAGAGGTGAGAGTCCTGGAACGTTGAATTCGGGTCCAGGCCGGTGGTTTAGTACTGGTCCACGACGTTGGGATCCAGATGACCTGAACAACCAGCAAAAGACGACTGAGGGTGAGAAAACACTTTTTTGGTTTTAAACCGCCGGAAGGGTTTAGAAGAATGCGCAAAATAGGTTAGAAGTAGCCGGAATTACTTCAGGAAATGCGCAAAGGTTGGAAGTAGCCGGAATTACTTCGGGATACGCGTAAAATAGGTTGGAAGTAGCCGGAATTACTTCGAAAAAACACATGAAATAGGTTGAGTTCGCCGGAAGGAACTAAATTTAGGCTGGTTTTAGAGGTAGCCGGAATTACCTCGTAATAAATTATATTTAGACTGGTTTCAGAAGTAGCCGGAATTACTTCGTGACAAATTAGCGCGCAAATGTCTATCTGTGTGTATGTATATGTGTTTTATGTATATGTGTTTTATGTATATGTGTTTTGAAAGTAAGTTGATTTTACAGCACAATAAGCTGCTGAACTACTTCCATTGTTTCTTGTTGTTTTCTTTGTGTATCCTGCAAAAGCTTAAGTACTGGTGATAAAGAGGAAAGGTAGAAGGGCGTGTCAGCAACCACCCCCAAGTTTAGTACCAGAGAAAGCTTTGCAGTTCTGTGATAATGGGGAATCAGCCCACAAAACTCACTGCTGACGAGCAGTGGCTAGAAAAGACATGTCCAGGCGCCGGACGAATCAGTGTTTGTAGATGAAGAATTCCTAAGAAAACAAAACGTCCCACTATACATTCACCGATATCAGGAAGAACATAATAATCCCTCATCAAGTAAAAGATTAGAGATCAAAGTAGAAGTTTAAAAAGGGCTGGATACAGACCCAACTGAATATATATATATAAATACAAGAGAAATGAAGTGGAATAAACAAAAGGTTAAATTAAATTAGAGCTTATCTCTACTATATTCAAACTAATAATAGGAAGCATAGCAACCTGTAAATTGGTATTACCAAATGAAACAAAATTGGGTAGACAACCATACCCAGAATGAATAGAATGAATGAAAGCAGATAATTCACACGAAACCATTTTAAATAAAATAGAGAAATGCATAACGTATATTAAGGCTGTGTCATTGTTCAGCCAAAGAAAGAGTGTGAAAATGCAAATGTCTCCAGCTTGGGAAGGTGTGAAACTGCAGGTCACACAGGCCCAAGATGGATACATAATAAAATATAAAATAATAATCTATTGTATATTAGTAGTATATTGTAATATACTAATAAAATATTGATGTTATGAGAGAACAAAACAGTAATAACATTAATTATGACATAATATTAAATAATAAGAGGCACCTCAGTCAGTTATGATGTGAGGTGGATAATTGTTAAAAGTAGTCTGATTCAAGCTTAAGGTTTGCTCAAACTCAGTACAATGAT
Organism: Oreochromis niloticus; assembly: GCF_001858045.2. Lineage (NCBI taxonomy): Eukaryota > Metazoa > Chordata > Actinopteri > Cichliformes > Cichlidae > Oreochromis > Oreochromis niloticus. The sequence goes on from NC_031982.2 coordinate 36,031,618, forward strand.
ATATGAGATGTAGAAAATAAGGAAAATACCTAATCTAATCAAGTGCATAGAGACACTTGACCTGTTAGTAAACCTGTCATCCTGGATAAGACTTTGTTGAGATGAAGAGCAAACCTATACTAACAAATAATAAGCCAAACCCTGAATACAACAGCTAAAGCTACAGGTTTGAGAAGCTGTCAGGACTGAGAGTGATTGTAAATAAAAGACGTCTGTGTAATATAAAATAATAGATCTTTGTGTGAAAGGACTGCCTGTTGATTTTTATTTTTAGATGGTGTGTGTTTATGCAAATGAGGCAGCTGCTGCGGAGCGCATGAGATGATTGTTGCTTTCGGTTTCGTGTTATCTAGCTTGATAACTATTGTTTGTAGATGTTCTTAAATGCCTGTGACTGAGATGCTGGTTTTGCTCATTAGAATTGTATAAATACAGTTTGAATATATTAGTGTGGATGTATAGTAATTGACTGAATTTTGATAGATGTATATATCTTGAGCCATAAATGCTGGTGTGTTTTATTTTTTCAGTTATGCGTGTGTGGTGAGAAGCTGTGAGGATGATGAGAGGTTTCAGTTTTTTTTCTTTTCTTTTTTGACTTGCTCTTTCTGGTTATGGAAGGCATGTCCAAAATACTCGTATGAAAGTGTATTTGGTGTGATTTTAACTGTGTGAATGCTGTCAGTATTTGATTTGAGTGACTCTGCGTGATTTGTCTGAGTTAGTGAGAAGGTGGAAGTTTGAGAGAAAAGGCAGTGTGTGTGAGACGATTTATGGCGTCTGAAAGAGGTTAGAACATTTAAAAGTGTGTGAGTGAAATGAAGGTGTATTGTTTTTAGATCAAGATTTAGTAGAATTACTGATTGTTTGTAGACTGTGAAATTCAAACGGGGACAGAGTCTGCCTGTTGCCTGCAGAAACAGGAAGTATGTGTGTGTGTGTCTGGGACAGGAACTTTGCATGCCCATAAAAGGGGAAACTCACTGTGACGCACCCAGAGAAGAGAGACAGACGAGTTAAACTCAAGGGAGATGAAGTAAAAGGGAGATTTTAAGAAAAAGAAAGGAAAAGAATATTAATTCTATGCTTTAGTGTGCCAATACAGGTGGACTTCTCTCAACATTGAACTTTGAGAAACCGGCAAGAAGGAATAGAGGAACAATTGGGAAAAACAGGCCACTTTTTGGCTGAAATTTTATAGCTTCACCTGTCACTTTGTCCTTGACCCTGAGAAGAAGTTCAAAGGACAAGTCAATCTCCTGATGAAGACCGACAGAACATCGTGGACTCGAATACAGCAGGCAAACGACAGTGCCCCTGATCCATTAACACTGATGACGACTGACGACCAGCAGAAGCACGTAAGAAAAGCAAAGCTATAACATGTACTGTGAAATACAGGCTGGGCAGTCGAACAGTGGGATAAAGAACTGTGGAAAAGCACTGGACATTGAGTGTCATATTTGCCATGCTTGAAGTAATCTTGGAAGAGAAGACTGAAAAGCCAGACGGGAACTTAACTTCGAAGAAGAACACTGAAAGATCAAAACAGAGAAGAAACAGACTGTGTTTGCTGGAGCTTTGAAGCCCGAACAGGACACTGTGAGAAAGGGATAAGGTCCAGTCTCAGGTGAAGCCGCACGAGTTTGACTGAGAGAATATAGGATATGATTGGATTGAAATTGAAGCCTGAACTCATGATTGTTTAGGGATGTCCACCACATCACAACAAAGAGGTAAACAATACAAAAGGTAAAGATAATGAAAGAAAATAACTGACAATTATATTAATGAATAGAAAACACACATGCACAAATTGTTATATGTGAAATTATTTTTGGAAAGTCTGCTGGAGCTGACTGAGGCCACTCAGTACAACACTGATGATTCCAGCAGACATGCCACAGCACATTTCAGAAGCATCCCTGAAGCATCTCTTTGCTCCGCACCACCTAAAAATAACTCTGGCTCTATTTTTTACAGAAGCTCCATCAAGCTGCACAAAACAGAGGAAAATGTGCAGAACAGAAGAAACAGCAAAGGAAATCCTGTCAGTGTTGAAAATAGAAGAGCCTGTGCAGACCAACATGTTTCACTTCTAAAATACAGCAGGTGTGGTTTGAAGGACGCAACAAAACCACATCAGAAAGACATCAGAGACTCATCACATCACTCGCTGGATTCACTGGATTATTTTTCTTTCACCATTATTTGGAACAAAGAAAAAAAACTTGACTGGTTTGTGTCATTGTGGTGCTGCATGGCCCACTTTCTCCTGAGATTCAGTTTACAGACACATGTTCTGATAGTTTTCTGTAGAATTTGCTGCTATAATTCAAAATTGATTGTGTGATTAATGATGGTGAGCCAGATGGGCCAAACCATGATACTATCAGCAGCATGTTTCATTGTAGTGGTGTATCATTGATGGGATAAATGGACTGGTGCTTATATAGTGATTTTCTATTTTCATGTGGACTAAAGTAGTGGACTGACCAACAGACTGACATTAACATCAGAGCCGTGCTGCTAGTGTGGCTAAAAGAAAAGAGAAGAAGAGACAGTCATGTTGATATGAACATTAGAGAAACACATCATGGAGCTGAAATATGATCCTGCTTCCTCATTTGGACTCATTCACCTCAGCTGACACATTCAACAGCAGACAGGTTTTTGTAGCAGTCTGTCTCACTGTGGGAGGAGGTAGCTACCTCATCTTTGGCTCTGGAACTAAACTCTATGTAACAGGTAAGAAAAAACATTTATTTTCCTTCAGTTGTTTTATTGTAGAAGCTGAAAATGTGTTTAAAGTCAGTTTCTGCTGCTTCAGGCTTTACATGTTAGTTTTTTCATCATTAGTAGAGAATTCATCTGCAGCCATTGTTACATAAGAAAAGCTCAATAATCTCTGAGAACATGTTTAAATCTCTCTGAACAACTAAAGTTATTCTTTATTTCTGCAAATATTAGTGATGTTACAAATATTTAGGATTTGATCATCTCAGTAATTCTGCACCATCTGCTGGTTTTTGAACACAAGATCATTTTTGGTATTAAAAAAATAGTAGCAAAAAATATAAATATGAATTTTGCTAAGAAGAAAATGTAGATATGTTTTTAGTAGTGAACGATATAGCATGTTGGTCCAAAAAGTCTTTTTTTCCAAAAATATTGTTATATAAATTGTCATAGACACTGATCAGTGAAATATTAAGTGTAAAATGTGATAAAAAAAAAAATACTGGATGAAATATGAAATTGCTTGTCAGGTTTTATGAGTCAAAATGGCAAATGATAATGAAAGTTCAAAAATGTTACCTGTAAATACTTCTTTGAAAAATATGTACAAGTAAATACACAATAATTCACAAAATGTAATTTTAAAACTAATAATAATAATAAAATCATTCAAAATGCCAAAAAATGTATTTAATTATCTCTCAAATTTCAGCTTAATTGCATTTAAAATTATGTAATAATTCATTTACATATGGAAGAAAATAACAGTCAAACCAAATAATAAAATTAAAGCTGATCAAATTGTTGCAGTAAAAGTATTTTGAAGTCTGCAAAAGTCTTTAAAAACTATTTAAAATTTACATATCATTGTTTAATCACAATGAATGATTAACTGAATGAAATCATATTGAATCATGTGGAGTTATTTCCAGTGCAGAAACATGTGAATAATGTCGTTTATTTGGAGAAGATCAACTCTGTTGAAATGTGTTTAAGATACATGAAGGCAAGGAATCGAACTTGCGATCTTCTGCTCCAAAGGCGTGTAGTTTAATATATATATATATATATACAGTATATATATCTCTCTATATATACAGTATATATCCAGCTGATATAGATATATATATATATATATATATAAGAATTGTACATATATAAATTTGTTATGAATTAAATTTTAAAAGCCAAGAAAATGAAGGAGAAATACATTTTATTTCAGGATGTAAAATCAAGCTGAGTGTTCCACATGTGAGCCACGATGACATGAGGTGATGACTGTGTTTGATATGAAGCTGAATCCAGTGTATGTAGTGAACTTTGTGCTGTATTGATGAGTAGTTTAGTGATCAGAGTCCATGTAGTTTCCAGGATCAGACTGAATGCAGTGCAGTGCTGGAAGCTGCTGCTGACTGTGTGAATGTGTGTCTGTGCTGCTTGTTGCTGCTGTCAAACTTCAGATGAGCAGGTAGTGAAGCCCGTGGTGAGCGTGTACCCAGCAGCATCCAGAGCCCACCTGGAGGGGAACAGCTCCCTGCTGTGTGTGGCCTCAGCCATGTTTCCTCCTCTGGTCCAGTTCTCCTGGAAAAGACAGAAGAAGAACGGCGGAGAAGCGGAGGAGCTGCCCCCTGCTGAGGGAGAGCAGCTGGAGCTCAGAGAGTCGGGACGCACCATTGCCATCAGGATGGTTGATGGGAGTGATTCTGACACATATAAATACAGCTGCTGGGTGAAGCACGAGGGGGGCACAGTGGAGGCCCAAACACAACAAGGTAATGAAGGCTTGGTGACTGTGTTCAGCAGTGATTCAGCTTCATGTGGAGATGCTGTCAAAGAGAGCAGAGGAGCAGAGGACTGACATTTCTCACTGCAGCTCCAAACATTTGACTCCTTTCCTGTTTTAGAGGTTCCAGCTCCAGCAGCCTCCTGTCCTCCAGAGAGAGAGCCAGCAGACCTGCCAGCTCTGCAGCCAGCTGACTGTAAGATCACCTGCTGCCTCTCTGCATGGACAGCTCCAATGTCCAATGAGGGAGCTGGAACAAGTTTAGGGACTCAGTCTTAAAGTTGCACTAATTGATCAAATCTTCATCCAACAAGCTCTGATAAAGCCACTGTACACTAGCTGCTCAGCACCAAACAGCAGACAGACCATAATATGTCAGAGATCAGTTTGTTAGCTGCTTGTGGAGTTCTTCTGCCCCCAAGTGGACACAAACACTACATCAATTCATCCACTTGAAGAAGAAGCTGTGACTGTTTGTATTTGGACTTTTTCTCCTTGATGTGAGAGGAATAACCCGACTGTCTGTCTGTCTCTTTGTGTCTGTCTGTCCTTCAGTGTCCTTCCAGTCTCAGTGCAGGGTGAAGCTGCTCTGCCTGCTGTACACAGTGCTGATAGTGAAGAGTCTGGTGTACTGCTGTGGACTCTCTCTGCTGATGATCCTCACAAACAAGGGACCGTCCACCAACTGCACACATGCTGACTGACTGTTTTCTGCTCGCCTTTTCTCACCATCAGATTTCCTGGGTCAGCAGACAGAAATGTAAATTAAATTGTGGTTGGTTCAGTGTTTCATTACTGAGCATTTGACCTTTTCTCATTCAATCATCTTAAACTGTGTAATATAAATTTACAAAAAAACATGTTTGATGCGTTTATAGAAGTGTAGATTCTTTATGTGAAGTTTTAATTTTTTGTACATCTCTGCAGAAAAACTAAGGTGAAGCATTCAGATCCCACCATAATACAATAACAGGGTAGTTATTTGTTTAAAGTAGAAATAAAGATTTGGATTTTAAGAATGTGTTTCTCATGTTTTCTGTGATACATAACCTGTGTGACTGCAGCATTCACAGATCATAAACTTCCTCTCCTGCAGCAGACGGGCTGTGTGGGTTTCTGCTCTGCAGCCTCCACACCGTTAGCTGTGGCTTTTCACTTTAATAACACAATGACAGTTACAAGCATGAACTCTGCTTCAAGTTATTCAGGAAGCATCTGTGTTCATGTATGTGAGAGAAACAAAGTGTGAACTCAGAGCTGTTACAGAGTTGATGTTTAGTACGATCAAAAGAGAAAAATACAAGATGAAGTCTAAACATTAAATCCCACAGAACTCATGTAGAACCATTATGATTTTAAAACACTGAAAAAGTGAATAAATTAAGACATTTTTAAAAACAATTTCACAAAAGACCATCAGTTCAGATAGATATTGAGCATCTTTCTAGCCTTTTCTAAGAGTTATAAATATGTAACATTTTTAATCAAAATGTGTCATTGATTAATCAGCTTAATTATTCAGACTAGTACAATTTATACAAATAATAAAATTCAGTTAAAAATTGAAATAAAATCACAATTATCATAATTAAGACCAGCACAGAGAAACAAACTCAAACAAAGAATATTCATCAATTTGATGATTTAACCAGTGCTGAATATTTTTTAGGTTCACCCACGCTGTGCTATAAATTCTGTTGATATTAATATTAATATTTATCCCTCATAATGTCGTCCCGACTTCCATACACCTGTCGTCCTCAGGGGTCAAACATGTCCCCACTTCCCCGCTTAAGTGTTTTTTAAAGTATAAAGTATAAATTGTCAATCAATTCAGTGTTACATCTTAGTTTTACTTAAGACCAACACATTAACACAAAATTTACCCAACATTTGACATTTTGGGGCCACCAGACTTTGTTTACATAAAGTACACTGTGTTTTTGAGCAAAAACAAAATGAGACAATAAAATATTTAAATGTTTAGATAATTTTGACTGACTAACTACAGAGTGCTTTATGTTGAACTTTAGTGAGAAAGGTTTTTTGAAGTCGGTTGCTTTAACAGATGATCACAGACGGGTTTATGTCAAAGTTAATGTAGGAAGCTGTTTTTAAACTACTTCAAGTTTTTTACTGGCAGCAAATAATCACGTTTTCCTTTGGGCTCAACAATGACACCGTCTGCTTTGACTGTTTATAAATGAAAGGTATAAAATATCATCCATCTCTGTGTTTCAAGGTTTAATTCAACTTTATTCCAACTCATTGCCTGACATTTTTCTGTATTTTGGCATGGTAGGAACACCAGGGCATGGGTCTGAGTGAAGCCAAACTTTCATGAGAACAAAGGCGTGTCCATATTTGACACGAGTGCAGGAGGATGAATTTTAAATTCGCTGAACTTTAGTGATGCTTTTAAAGAATCTGTGATTTTAAAATCTTAAATGCAAATATAAAATCTGATGAGATTTATTCCACAAATTTGTGTTTTATGTCAGGGTAAATAAAATATGAATTATCTGATTATTTACTATGAAGTGAAAAAGACAAAATATGAAACAGATGTTGTCATCGAGGAGTCGACTCAGACGCAGACGAAACTCAGACGCTCGATGGCGAAGAATTAAGTGAAGTTCATTACAGGAGGTTCGGTGTGACAACAACGAGTGATGAAAACAAACATGAACTAAAGGCGAGAGCCTAAAAATCAACTCTGAGGTAAATGACTTATTTACAAGGTAGCACGTATCACACCACGCTGTGAGACGCTGTCAGCAGCACTAAAGGAAAACACTATGAACTGTGTTGAGACGACGCCAGTCTCTCCGATCCTTTTGTCTTGGTAGAGATCACAGAGATGTTTCCAAGTAGGCCTAAATGTGTATGTAAAGGTGGATGACTGCCTACAGACAATGAAATCTAACCATGGGTACAAATAAATGAAGCTGAAGCTGACGTAAAACACAGCCCTGTTTTTATTACTGTTTATAGATATTATCATTGATGATCATCATTTTGAATGATTCTTAAAACTGTCGTCAATAAAACAGAAAAATTAAAAATGAGATGCTGTGAATATTATTTATTCATTTTGATTCACAAAAATAAAGAAAAGGTGAAGATATTCAAAAGTTAGATAAAAAAGAAAACAACAGATAACAGTGTGTGTTAGTAAATTCACAGCAACCTGAATGTGTTTGTGGGAACATGAATGTGTTTGAGTGTTTCTGCATCATGTGACCCAGATTTTTGGATCTGCTGTCAGATTGAAATGAAGACGATGAAACCACACAGCAGCTTCAGCTGAGCTGTCAATCAGCAGCAGCAGTCTTATCTGTGGGCCGCAGGGGCTGATGGGAGCTTTGAGGACCTGTTAGAAACCACGTGGCCCTCGTCTGATCTCACAGCTCGTCCTTGTTTGGCCTCAGCTGCATCAGAGCGCCACTTCTCCCCAGGTTCACCAGAGGAAACACCACTGCACAAAATGCTTTTCCTCCCAGCTGCTGCTCTGTGCTGTCTGTGTTCAGGTGAGTGTTTCCAGCCAATCAGGAGCCAACAAAGTCAACCTGTAACAAACACTGTCACACTAACCTTCATCTATCTGTCTGTGTCTCTACAGCACTGGTTACCATGGCAGCAGAACAGCTGATTCAGGAAGATTTAACATTGACCAGGAAGGTTGGAGAAAGTGTCTCCTTCAGCTGTGGAGGGACTGAACAGTGTAGCAATAGTTATGTACGTTGGTACCAAAAAATAGAAACATTCAGAATTATTCTGCGCATTGATAGAGATGATTGTAGCATTTATTCAGATTATGGCCATCCTCAGAAACGAGATTTCTCACCTGGCAACAAACTTAATGGTTGTAATCTAAAGATAGAGAAAGTTAAACTCGGTCATTCAGCCACCTACTACTGCTCCTGTTATAAGTCTGCTCCCCACAGTGAGAAATGATCCCTGCAGCCTGAACAAAAACCAACAGATGAACAGATGTCAAACAGTGTTTGTGACAGGAAGAGAGCAGTAAACCACAGCCCAGGTTCACAGATTTCACCTCCATCTCAGAGTCACAAACATACTGAGCTCAGGGAGATTTTTATTTACTGCTGTCAGAAATTCAATTCTATTTATTTCTGTTTTGAACAGATTTTTCATCATGTTTTAAGATAGAAACAAGAGGAACAGATGACATCAAACTTCCAAATGTAAACAAATGTATCCTCAGTCCCACAAAAACATTTATTCAAAGTGAAAGAAAAACAGATTGTGTCAAACTGAATCAAAGTCCATCCCTCATTCACAGTGTTAATGTTCTCTTCATGAAAACTCTTCCAGCAGCACTTGTTGTTTAACACCTTTCAGTACATTTAACCAGACACTTTCACTTTAGGACATTTTAAAGACAAATCTTGGACTGATGTCAGGTCAGGATTTTGTCCTTCTAGCAGCGGCTCATTAGGACGCTGATTTTGTTGGACAGATTTCCATCTAGTTGGTTCCCAGATTGTCCAAACCCAGCAGGTCATGGCCGCCCTGACCTGTTTGTGCCAGAGGTTTGTTCCCTTAAAAATAGGGCTGCTCCTTCCCACTGTCTGCAAGTCCTGCTTATAAGGACATGTTCGACAATTGGGGTTTCTGTTTATGATACTGAAAGGTTTTTGTTTTAAGCTCTGTTAGTCATGCTTTATCCTTAAATAGAGAATTTAGGAAACATGTCACCCTGAACAAGCAGCTTATATTAAGATAGGTGGTCTGAGCCTCTTTCAGCTTTCAGAATAAACATTTTGATTTTGTTTCTGACTGAACGTAAACAGGAAGTAGATAAAAAGCCAAGAGAAGTGTCCTGAAAGACAACCTGAGCAAACTGGTGGTTTTCCTGCAGACTGAGAAAGAAAACTGTTGCTGCAGAGTCAGACCTGCTGATTCCACAGTTGGAGAAATAGAAGACAATAAATGTGATTCTAGTTTAGTCGTCACAGTTTGCAGACTGTCACCATGACATCAGTGTCATGGTTTCTGATCCCAGCCCAGCACTATCATTTGTGGTGAAGCCAGCCACTGCTGAACCTGAACAGGTAACAAACTGATGAGGAGTCAGGCTGCAGCCTCTGTTTCTACCTGTTCATGTTTCTTTTTTTTCTTTTTTTTTTCTTTTGTTTTTTTTTTTTGCCTGTCCCGTTTGGCTCTTTTGACATCAGAATTATTCTCTAAAGGCGAAGAAAGATGCCCAACGGATTTACTAAATGGACCATCCCAGCCTTGCTGTAATGGTCTATTTGATTCACCTTTTATTGTTTATTTTATTTTCACTTGCTAGATACGGGACAGACTTGAATGAGGAAAATAAAGGCGAGAAAGAAAGAGGGAAAGAAGAACAGCGGGGAAGAGGGACGGGGATAAAGGGCAAAAAACAAAAAACCAACAAAATAAGCACACGAAAAATACATATATCGATCACCTGGATCACCTGTTGAGAAAGAAAAAAGAGAAAACAAGCAGAAGAAAAAAGAGAGCAATAGAATAAACAACATCACGATGATCTATGGGAATGTAACAGTATATACTAAATATTAAACATTATTGTGCAGCACGTAAGATCGACAGCGCACAGTGTGCTTTGAGGTAGGAGCCAAAAAGGGTGTAGTTTGTGTGTGTGAGCACCCGTGTGTACACCTGTGAGCATGGACGCGCTTGTATTTAAAAGGTTCCTTCATGTAATGATCTGCTAGAGGGTGTGGGGGGGCCACTGCCCCGTCCTCCAGGGCATGAAGCAGGTATGGAGGAGATCAAAACTCCAGACATCCAGAGGCCCCCAGAACACAAGAGACCAAGGAAGACCAACAGAGGGGCAGCCGCGCCACTATCCCAGAAAGAGCTGAGGAGAGTCCCAGATGAGGGGTCACTCAGCAGCCGCGGAGCAGAAGCCAGGGGGGTTGCAGTGACGTGCCCGTGAGCTCCACCGGCAGCCAGCTGCGCCAGAGTGACCGAGCCCCGGGCCGAGAGGCCGAGGGCACCCCACCCCGAGGTAGCCCGAGCGAGCCCCAGGCTCCAGGCCCCGACAAGCAGCCACCAGGAGTGAGCCGGTGTGTACCTGGACGCCCATCCACGGACACAAAGAACCACATACGCACCAATGTCTGAGGGCGTCTGCCACTGGACGGGGAAGTGGTGGGGGGAGATAGGCCTCCAAACCTTGGAGGGCCTGAGATGTCCCCAGAGAGGTGGCGTCTGATACCCAACCTGACATATAGACACAGACATACAGGCACACACAGATACAAACATCCATTCCCACCCTCATGCTCTCATAAGCAATTACTCAACACTCACCCAACGTGGAGACAGACATAAAGAGACGCTGTACACACAATCACACTCCCCAAGCGTACTCTAAGAACCGGGTCTAGGTACCCTTGCCCCTGGAGGGGGAAACTGCACCCAGACCCAGGTGGTGTTATCCTTTTCCCTGGGGTGGGGAGAAGCAGACCGCCCCGACTCCGCAGCAGCAGGGAGGCCCCACATTCCAAACCCCAGTCGGACGGCCAACTCCTCCTCCTAGCCCCCCCCGCTCCAACAGGCCGCAGAGGACGGGGGTGTGAGAAGACTCCAAACCTCCCTCCACCCGCTCATATGTAGTGTTGATATATGTGTGTTCTAAGGTGCATTTAAAACCCAGGAGGGCATGGAGCTACCTGCCAGAGCAGCAGGTAAGCGCATAGCCCCTCCTGCTAGCCCTCAATGTCTACGTGTATTTAAAATTGAGAGGTGGGCAACAACGCCAGGGGTGAGGTGTACACCCTGATGGTAATTTGGAGTCCGTGTAGCGTGCCCACCCCCAAAGGTCCTATATGTATGTGTTATGAGAGTGTGAGTAATGTGAATGTCTAAGTTGTGAGATAAAATTGAGGCAGAGGCAGCCAGAAGGGGACAGAGGGGGGGATGCCTCCCCTGCACCCTGGTGACACACCCCTACCCCAAGGCCCTACATTGTGGTGGAGCGGGAAGAGGGAGGCAGCTGGAGATGGGGAGGGAAGGAAGGGAGGGGCAAGTGACCCCTCCCTGGGGCCAGCTCCCCTGCTGACCCCAGTAGGCACCCCCATACTCTGCAACCCGCCAGGGAAAGGGGGCCCAGGCCCATCCGGACCGGGGCCCAGTACAGCAGCGCCGCTTGACCCCACAGAGCCCGGGACAGCCCACCTGACCCCACCACAGAGAAAACTGCACCCACCCAGTCATCCACTCATCTTCCAGACTACAAAAACAATAGACGCCCAGGCTGAGATCTTCGTCCACCTCTCCTGTATCTCCCCCTCCTGCAGAGAGAGTTCCTGAAGAGAGGAGAGCTCCTGCAAGATGTAACAACCTCCCCCACCAGTTGAAGAGCCCCCCAGGTGGCTCGATGCACTGGCGGCACACTGCGCCAGGGCTGGGCCCCCATACACCCACCCGCCCACAACCCCGGCGACACACCAACCAGGACCCAAGCCCCAAGGCCCAGCCAGGGCCCCAGCCCAGAGACAGAGCACCCCCATAACCCCACGGCCGCCCCGGACCCACCCAGGGGCAGCCAGGCTACCAGGTCAGTAACCCACGTCCGTCAGCACAGACCCTCCCCTAGCCCCGCTGCACGCAGCCACGAGGAAACCGTTACCTAAGAGCCAACAGAGCCCTTAATAGGCTTAACCGCAACCCCGGGTTGAGCCCTCCAAGGAAGATGCTCCTGGGGAACCCCCCGACGCCCTAAGCCTGTCCCTACCCCCACACTAATCACAACAGCGAAGGTGGGACCAAACTATGACCCCCCACCCCCACTAGGTGATGGAGCTGATCAAAGGAGCCCAGAGCAATTGATCTGATGTGGTGGCAGAGGCTGTATCAAGACTAATGTAATCTAATAGATAATTTCTATATTGGTTAGAATTAAGATTATTTTTATTTTTCCAGTTCATGAGGACTGTTTTCTTGGCTATGCATAGGGCAGTGAAAACCATATGGGCTATATTCTTTTCTGAAGTGACATTATCTAAGCTGCCCAACAAACACACTAAAGGGGAAGTTGGAATGTTACATTTCAGACACTTTGATAAGTCTTCACATATCTCAAGCCAAAACTTCTGAACTGGTGGACAGAACCAAAGACCATGGATATAATTGTCCGGTGAATTGGTTTGGCAGTGTGAGCAGTTGTTGGTAGACGTAAAGCCCATCTTGAACATCCGATGACCTGTATAGTGCACTCTATGTAGTATTTTGTATTGAATTAATTGAAGACTGGGATTTCTAATTAGATGAAAGGTTTTTAAGCAAATCTGAGACCAGAAGTTTTGGTCTAAGTTAACTGATAAATCCGCTTCCCATTTTGCATTAGAAAGTGATATTGATTCATCTGTTTTAGAAAGCATTCTGTATATTTTGGATAGTAATTTTGGGGTTTTAAGAGTAAGAAATTGAACCACACTTGGTGGTGTTTGTAGTTCAACTTGACCTGGTTTAAATTTCTTTATTATGGATTTAATTTGCTGATATTCTAAAAATCTTTTCTTGTTGATCCCATATTGTGTAACTAGTCTGTCAAATGAAATAAATTCTGTTCCTTCTAGTATATGTTCTAAATATTTGATTCCTTTACCATTCCAATCTGAAAAGTTGATCATATTATTGTTTTGTAATATGTCAGGTTTGTTCCAGATAGGTGTACGTCTGCATGGGATTAATGAAGACTCTGTCAACTTCAGAAACTCCCACCATGCTGTCAGAGAGGAGCTGATGTTGATGCTTTTGAAGCATTCATGTCGTTGGATGTTTGAGCTGATAAATGGTAGATCTGAAATCTCTAGATTATTGCAAAGTGCTTGTTCTACATCTAGCCAAGGTTCATCTAAGAAGGTATGTTTTAGCCATCCTGAGATAAACTGAAGCCTGTTGGCTAAGAAGTAGTGCTGAAAGTTAGGTAGTTCTAATCCTCTTTTATCCTTGGTCTTTTGTAGTGTTTTTAAGCTTATACATGGGGGCTTATTTTTCCAAAGGAATTTGGACATACATTAATCTTGAGATCTGAACCAATCTTGTGGCGGTTTAGTTGGGATCATTGAGAATAAATAATTTATTTTTGGTAATACCATCATTTTTATAGCGGCAACCCTTCCCATGAGTGATATGGGTAGACATTTCCACCTAGCCAGATCACCTTCTACTTTCTTTAAAAGTGGGATATGGTTTAATTTAGTTAGATCTGCAAGCTTGGGAGAAACATTAATACCTAAATATTTTATATTTCCCGATTGCAGTGGTGTAGAAGAAGAATTATGGAAGGAGCAATTAATCGGAAGGACTGTAGATTTTGACCAGTTATTTGAGTAATCTGATATTCTTGCAAAAGAGTTTATCAATGCAATTACCCCAGAGATATTGGTTTGTGAATTTTGGAGAAAGAGTAACACATCATCCGCATAAAGGCTGATTTTATGTTCCACGTTCTTGCATTTTATGCCCTTAATTACTGAATTCTGTCTAATTGCTGCTGCTAGTGGTTCAATAAAAATTGCAAACAGTGAAGGGGAGAGTGGGCATCCCTGCCTGGTGCCCCTCAGGAGACAGAAGCTGGAGGATGTTTGGTCATTTGTTCTGACACACGCTGTTGGGGAATTATATAATATTTTTATCCAGTTAATGAAAGAAGATCCAAAACCAAATTTGTGTAAAGTTGCAAATAGAAATTTCCAGTTAACTCTGTCAAACGCTTTTTCTGCATCTAAAGAAAATATTGTAGTTTCAATGTTTTTACTGTATGAGTAGTCTATCAAATTAAGTAATCTATGTGCGTTTGTTGATGAGTGCCTACCTTTTATGAAACCAGTTTGATCAGGATGAATTAAGAGGGGGGTTATTTTCTCTAATCTCTTTGAGAGAGCTTTGCAGATTAAGGTCTACATTTATAAGGGATATTGGACGATAGCTTGAGGGATATACAGGGTCTTTGCCTGATTTTAGCAGGAGATTAATGTTTGCAGAATTCTTATTATTGGGCATACTTATCAGGGCTTCCTGGAGTTCACCTGATGTCAGTGGCGAATCCAGTGCTATTGCTTGAGTGTCTAATAATTTTGGAAGAGTTATGTTGTCCAAAAACTGATCAATTTCCTTTTTAGATGGGTTTATTTGTGGTGAATACAACCTTTCATAGAAATCCCTGAAAATGTTGTTTATTTGTTTTGGTTCATATATTGTGTTCCCAGATGAATCTTGAACAGCACATATAGTTGTTTTTTCTTTATTTATTTTTAGCTGGTTTGCTAGAAATTGACCGGATTTATTACCATGTTCATAATTTTGTAAGCGTAGTCTTTGTACTAAGAATTTTGATTTTATATCAATTATCTCATTTAATTCTAGTTTTGTTTTGCGTATTTTGTTCAATGTTTTCTGATCTTGGTGGGACACGTAGGCTTGATTTGATGGTTTTTTCTAATTCCTGAATATTTTTGTTTTCTTCTTTCTTTTTATGTGATGAGACAGAAATTATTTTACCTCTCATCACAGCTTTCCCTGCTTCCCATAAAACAGAAGCTGATGTTCCAGGAGTGTCATTAAAGTCTAAATATGAAGTCCACTCTTTTTTAAAATATTTAATAAAGTCTTCATCTTTAAGCAGTGATGTATTAAATCTCCAGTTTTTACTTGGCGTAGTATTATTCTTGTGCATTAGTGTTAAAGATACAGGAGCATGATCGCTGACAGCTATAGGGTGAATCTCAGTGTCTGAAATGTCACTCAGCAGTGAGCTGCTGACCAAAAAATAATCCAGACGAGAGTAGGAGTGATGAACATGTGAGAAAAAAGTATATTCCTTACTGTTGGGGTGGAGAGAGCGCCATGCATCGCAAAGGCCAAAGTCGCTCATATACTGTTTGATTATATTTGTGGACTGCCAATTACGCTGAGTTCCTGCTGTATTGAGCCTATCCATTTCTTCATTTAGTCCAAGGTTGAGGTCGCCTCCAAGAACAAGTGTGCCATCTAAGTGTTCAGAGAGTGCACTGAAAAAACTGTGAAAGAATGAGGGATCGTCAACATTTGGATCATATACACTTACAATACATAGCTTTTTATCAAGTATAGATAGTTTAATGATTAAGAATCTGCCCTCTGGATCTATAACCAGTGTTGGGACTAACGCGTTATTAAGTAACGCGTTACAGTAACTACGTTATTATTGTGGTAACGAGCACGGTAACTAGTTATTATGCCAAAACCAGGAACGCGTTACTCGTTACTGGGATCTAGAAAGGCTCGTTACTCGTTACTTCGTGTGGTGGCTATCGCGGAGCTTCCACATATTCAGTAACATTAGCAAGTGGTGGAAACCAGCAGGTGGACGAGGGAAAGGGGAGGCAAGAGGAGAGACCCGAAGCGGCCGCCGGTCTGAGTGTCAGGTGAACTGAACTTCAGGTAAGAAGTTATGACCTGCAGTCTATCTGGGTCAGATATAAACCAAGTTTAGGTGCAGTTTATTTTCGTTATGCTGACTTTATAGTACTGCGTACTAGCTAGCATGACGGAGTTTCTATACAGCTGGGTGGGTGCTGTGTTACTGATGTTGAACTTTATTTTGTTCATACGGTTAATTATTAGAGTTGCCAACCATCCCGTAAAAACAGAATCGTCTCATATTCAGAGAAAATATTACGCGTTTCGTATTGAGGTGAAAAGGAACACAGTTTGTCCCGGACTTCAGCTACAATAAAAAAAAGACACAAAGCTGGAGTTATTCTGTGTTTACGCTGTCAGCTGCCTCTTCTTCTCTCATTCTCTCCCCCTCCCTCTCCCCTCCCTCTCCTGTTGCTACTTCAATCACGAAACTGATCAATGATCAGCTGATCGGCTTTTCTCTCTAGTTTATTTATCGCCCACTTTGCACCAGAAACAGGAAACCGGATGTCGCGCTAAACAACAGCAGCACGTTTAAGCTTGATCAGCTGTTGTTAGAATTTATTTAATATTAATTTCTAGTATCAGCTGATGTTTGCTGGAGCCACAGCTGTAAAGCTGCTGGTCATGATGTCGGTTTGGATATGTGGTGAGAGGGAAACATACAGATGAAACCAGGAGATGTCCTTACTGAATCATCAGAGCTGAACAGGTGATGGAGAAACAGGTTTACCTTTTAGGTGGCATGAATGAGTTGAAGGGAAGTTATGAACTGTTTCTGAGAGACAAATAACACCAGGATCCTTTTCTATGTAGCTGACAGCTGGTAACTGTGCAGGGGTGGGTCTAGCAAAGTGTTGCCAGGGGTCCATGTAAGGCATTAACAGGGAAAGGGGGGCACAAAGAAATACTTTTCTTTCTTATTCTCATTTAAAATGTCTTAAAATGTCTCTTTTAATAAATAATTATCTGAGTCTTACAACAAACGATTGATAGATTGATACATATATACCATCAAGACAGTGTACATCACTGTCACAACAGTGTTTGTTTTCATTCAAAGGCTTTATGATTTTTCCTATAATGGTGGCCGGTCTCTAGTCAAAATGCCCGGGTCGATTTTTTTGTCCCAGTCCAGCTCTGTATGCAGCTCATCTGCAGTCTGGTGTTACCTACATCTTCCTATTCAGAAGGCAGAATTTCTGAGTTATGAGTACAATCAAAAGCACCACGACTGCAGTTTTTGTGTTGGATGTAAAAAGAGCACATGACGCTGTGACGTAGGCTAGAATCATGGCGACAGTCGCCGATGGTCCAGGCGTGAGATTTCTCTCATGGAAATGTGCACATTATTTTTTCCTTTCTATTGTTAGGTGGCACAGTGCACTTGTGGCAAGTAAGCAAGCTAGAAGACTGGCAATCTTGCTGGGTATCCAGTTACGGAAGCAACACATTAACAAGAGAATTCTGAGTAAAACCAAAGTTACTTTCCCTAGTAACTAGTTACTTTGAAAGTAACGAGTAACTTGAAGTAACTGAGTTACTAGTTACTTCTATCAAAAGTAACTAGTAATGTAACTAAGTTACTAATTTAAAGTAACTTACCCAACACTGTCTATAACTGTATCGAGTACTGTGAAATTAATATTTTTATGTATTAAAACTGCTACTCCCCTTTGTCTAGAATTATAACAGGCTGAAAACACATTAGGAAACTCAGGTGTCTTAATTTCTTTTAAACCTCTAAGACAGCGGTCCCCAACCCCCGGGCCTCGGACCGGTACCGGTCCGTGAGTCGTTTGGTACCGGGCCGCGAGAGTTGAGGCTCAGGTGTGAAATGTGTGGTTTTCAGAGTTTTTATCGGTTTTCAGGGTTATTTAGTTATCGTTTTTATCGTTAACTCGGTTTTCCTGGGTTTTTTCACGTGTGTTATGAATAAATCTTCTTTTTTTCGGTACCGGCACTACTTTTATTTTGTTGTATTTATCCGCGACACCTTATTGCCGGTCCGTGAAAATATTGTCGGGCATAAACTGGTCCGTGGCGCAAAAAAGGTTGGAGACCGCTGCTCTAAGAGGTCTGTGGGTCTCTTGTAAAAGGACAACATCTGCCTGTAGTTTTTTGAGTTGGTTAAATATTTTTAACCTCTTGTCTCTGGAGCCAGCTCCATTTACATTCCATGTAACAAACCTTAGTGCGCCCATAGATGTCTGTGTATAACTAGGGGTGTGCGCTGTGTGTGTCGCTTAGACAGGTGGAGAGAATACATCACTTGTTCATAAATAATGAGAGGGAGAGAGAGAAAAAATGTGTGGCGAGATGCTCCCTGAGTCTGATTATGTGTGTGCATATTTACTAATATGAGTACGCTTGGCTTAAGTGTGTGTATCCTATACGTCTGTGTGCGCTGTCTGACTGATGTAAATGTGCTGCCGTTGAGCGCATGATTGTGCGTGATCGTGCTGTGCGTATGTGTCGAAATAAAGGATGTTGTTTGTGGATGAGTGTGGAAGCAGGTGATCGAAGCAGTGAAAGAAAAACAAAAAAGAAAGAAACCAAGGACAAGGGTGAGCAGCATAAAAACAAGAGGGGGAAAAAGAGAGAAGAAAAAAAAAAACGAGAAGGAAAAAAAACGGAAACATTCCAATCAAACCACTGATGGAGAGTGACGGTGTTAATTCTGCTATGATATCACATTTAAGATGCGATTTGATACTGCTAAGTTAAACAGATGTTAATGCAAGTTAGTGTGAGTGGATGGGGAAAGGGTGTAGCGGATTCTTATCTGGTGTGAAGTTAATACAGCCACAGAGTGATGTCGGGGTCGCGGTAAAGCTGTCCGTCCACGTACAGCAGGTCCACAGCGATGACAGCGCGGGAGCCCTTCTGGATGAAGCTGCGTCGGATTGGGAAGAGGACCCTGCGTCGTTCCAGGATCTCTTTGGGGAACTGGTCGTTCACGCTGAAGTCCGTTCCTTTTAATTCCCTGCCGCGGCTTTTCACCTGTTCCTTTTGTTTGAAGTGGCCGAATTTGGCCACAATAGGACGTGGTCTCCCGGTCGCAGCCCGCATGTGGCCGATGCGATGCACTCTATCAAAGGCGATGTTCTTCACCGTGTCCTCCGGCAGCTTCAGGTGGGTTTCGATGAAGCTTTTCACCGTAGTCTCCGCGTCTTCTCCAGCGGCTTCTGGAATACCAGAAAATACAAGATTATCACGCATGCTACGGGCTTGTAGATCAATAACTGTTTCTTTTATTTTTTTATTTTCTCTATTTAGCTGCGTAACATTGTCTGTGAGACATTTCACCGACTCCCTTAGCGTGGCATTTTCAGCAGCGAGCGTTTCCACCTGCTGCTGGCTGAACTCCAGGGATTCTCGCAAGGATTTAAATTCCCGGTGAAGAATCTCCACCAAGGACAGCCTTGCATCGAAACTGGACAATCGTTGGTCGATTGACTCCAGTATGTCGACAATATCTTTGCCGGCTGGCGATGTTGTGCCGGGGGAATCTGCCGGGCAACATCTTTTCAACGACAGCGTCTCAGATTTGGCCGGGGAAGCTGCACTCTGGGCCTTCTTCATCACGAGATCCTGGAAGCACTGATCAATGTAATCTTGGAGAGCCTTTAAACTCTCCCCGTTGTTCTCCAGGGTGTTGGAGATGATTTAGACAAATGTTGTTAGTTATAAGACAATTGATAAGTGTATTTGGTAATACTGAAGCTTAAAGGAATTTGTTCAATTCTAAACTACCATTCGCTTTAATTTGTCAGCAGACATGGGGATGTGCTGGCTGCGTCCCCCAGGGCCCTCAGCTGACGAGGCGTGGTGCTGGGTGAGCTCCTCGGGCCCTCCAGCTGACGAGGCAGCACGCTGGTTGGGTTCACCCGAACCCCCAGCTAATGAAACTTGAAGCCGGCTGGGCTCTCCCGAACCCCCAGCAGACGAAACTTGAAGCTGGCTGGGCTCTCCCGAACCCCCAGCAGACGAAACTTGAAGCTGGACGGGCTCCTCAGGACCTCCAGCCGACGAGGTAGGACGCTGGCTGGGTTCTCCCGAACCCCCAGCTAACAAAACTTCAGGCTGGACGGGCTCCTCGGGCCCTCCAGCTGACGAGACATGAGGCTGGACGGGCTCCTCGGGCCCTCCAGCTGACGAGACATGAGGCTGGACGGGCTCCTCGGGCCCTCCAGCTGGAGTAGATGCAGGGCCAGAGGCAATTGGGACCCCTGACTGAGGGTGAAGATGAGTGGCTGACTGAGCAGAAGACAAAGCTAATGATTCCTCCACTAGCTGCGCTACTGACTGGGCTAGGGACTGTAATAAAGTCTGCAAAAGGTCTGATTGAGGTAGCGACTGAGCTATGGATAGCGGGGGTGAAGACTGAGCTACGGGTGACTGAATTTGAGAGAAAAGCGGTGGTGGAGTAGGTGACTGGGCTACGGGTGACTGCTGAGCAGAGAACACTGGACACCTAGCTGAAGGTGACTGCTGAGCAGGGAACACTGGACATCTAGCTGAAGGTGACTGCTGAGCAGGGAACACTGGACACCTAGCTGAAGGTGGCTGCTGAGCAGGGAACACTGGACACCTAGCTGAAGGTGGCTGCTGATCAGCTAACTGAGCTGAAGGTGGCTGCTGATCAGCTAACTGAGCTGAAGGTGGCTGCTGATCAGCTAACTGAGCTGAAGGTGGCTGCTGATCAGCTAACTGAGCTGAAGGTGTGGAAATGAAAACTGCACCAGTCCGTACTACAGGAGAGAATGGAAGTGTGGTTGGGTGATGATGGCGAGGGTTGCATTTCTTCTTCAAGGATGGATCAAACGATTTGGTGATAAACCGTGGCAAAAAATGCTGCTGTCGTTGAGAGCACCAAGTGGCTAGGGCCTCCAGGAGAACAACTGAATCCTCTTTCCCTGGGCCGCCCATGCCAAACAGTTCAAAACTTAGCCTCGCTCTTAGAGCTGTTATTATTTGTTTGAGTCCATTTATATTTAGAAAACTGACAGTGGAGGCAGTGGACGACAAAAAATCATCAAAAAATACTACCGCCAACTGCCTCTTGTAGGGGCTCGCGGCGTGGACTATCCTCCAACAATAATCCCATAGGTGCGCGAGATTCTCTCCCTCAGAGGCGACACCTGAGTCCGCTGGATCCATACTGGTTGCGTCGTTCTGTCAGGGCTCTGTGTGTGGCAGGCGGAGGTGAGGATCCAAACGCAGGACTCATAAAACCAGATTTCAACAGAAAACCACAGCTTTATTGCTGGCAAAGCACAAAACATAAACAGAACACGAATACTGAGAACCGGGAACACACAGGCATGATCTGATGGTACGACGCGACAGAGAGCACAGGAACACACAGGGCTTATATACACAAGGAGGCAATCGGGGAATGAGAAGCAGGAGGGAGACACAGCTGGGAGAAATTGGACTAACTAGACAGAGGCGCAGTAGAACTGAACACACTCACCTGAGACACAGACCTTCACAATAAAACAGGAAACAAGAACCCACCAAACAAAGACGCAGACAGAATATAACACATGCAACTCAAATACATGAAACAACAAATCCTTAAACACGGATAAAAAGAAACAAGAAACTAATAATCTATCATCATCATCATCACCACCACCACCACCACCACAAGCACTACAAGAGAATAAGAAAACCATCCATACTCAATACTGGGTCAAACTGACCCAGAACCGTGACAAAAAGAAAAGATAATCTGACAAAACTTTTAATAATTATTTCTGAAAATATCAGTGTGTTACGGACCCGTTTTCGGGGACTTGGTGTCTGTGAGCAGTGTGGACCTTTAGTATTATTATTATTATTATTATTATTATTATTATTATTATTATTGTTGTTGTTGTTGTTGTTATTGTATTGGATGTATGTTTTCTGCACTGTGCTCTTGTGTTCCATGCTGGGGCCCGTTCTTCGTACCTCGCTTACTACATCCAAGATCAAATGACACATCCAAGATCAAATCATCGCGCTAACCTTGAGCTCGCTAATCCGGTTCTCCGAACACACCTGTTGTTGACGATCAGTATAGCTGGATAAAGTAATCTGAGATCACTGGGTGGTTTAAAAGGGGCTACGCATCGATAGTAGAAACATTGATCGGCAAACCTCTGATTGGTCGGCGAAGATGTCGAAGGCGCGCACTCAGTATTTTACGGCAGCAGGGCAACTCTTGATTGAGGGATTTCAGGAGTTTCAGAGTTTAATTAAAACGCAAGGGAACACCGCAAAGGCTGCAAAAGCAAGGAGAGAGGGCTGGCAGAAAGTTGCTGACAAATTAAACTCGTAAATAATTTATATTCCATTATATCCTCTTTCACATTAGAGCCACAACAGGACCCACTAGAACATGGGAACAAGTAAAAGTGAAATATCAGAATATTCTACAGAATGGTAATATTTATCAATTATATTGCTTTTAGTCTCTTGAAAAGAGACCCTGAAATAATCTGTTTGTTTGTTTATAACAGCAACCAAGAAAAGGGCTGAGCAAATAAAGACAGGTGGTGGTCCTGCACCCCCTCGTGTGTGTGTGCATGTATATATATATACATATATATATATATATATATATATATAATGGAGGAGGAAGGACAGGAAGGATCCTGTCTATCCCGCAATATACGCTGAATTCTGGAAACTCTCCTTATCAATCTTGCACCTTCCTTGCTCGCGTACAAACGGACAGGACATGGCTGCGACAGACTTCCCAAATCCACCTTCGCTTTTATAGCCGTGGTCTCTCATCTTGATTACACGAAGTAATTTACTATTACTACTCTAAAATATGAATTACATCTGAAATAATCAAATACATGTAATAGAATGTTTACTAGTACATTTCCCTTTTTTTAGGAAATGACCTGTATGTATCTGTATGCAATCAATAAAAGAATCAAATACAGCATTATCTTTAGTTACATTGATAATATTTATTTATGGAGAACAGTGGTGGAATATCGCTGTTGCTTTCGTGTAAATGCAGCGGACATACCTGAGTGGCCGCGATCTAATCCTGTTTACATAAAGTAAACCTGCTCCCGAGCAGGTTTACGCTTACGGATCTGTTGCTATGACAGCAAGTCCCAGATGAGCTTCGAAGAACCGAACGATCCAAGATCACGCGAAATCGTCAACATTCAAATCCGGCTAACTTACTTAGCGAGGTACGAAGAACGGGCCCCTGGTGGGTGTATATGTGTGCGGGTGTGTCTGCGGGTGTGGCTGGAGGATGAAGGACAGCCACCTGCAGGCCTGATGGGCGTGGCCCTGCCAGCTGCCGGTCACACCTAGGTTCTCACACACCTGCTTCTGATCAGGCTCGTCGGGGGAGCTACTTAACAGAGCGATGGAGCTCCCTCCGGCGCAGGATCGTTGAGTTAGACTCCATGAGGAGAGCGGAACACAGGACTGCAGGACGCACGGGGTGTGCGTAGGCACAGGGGCAGAGAGCACGAGATACCAGCACTTAGGAGAAGACACGTCACGGGAGTCAAGGGAGCACTCTGGAGATTTATTGTGTGGTGTACATTTACCTCACTGTAAATAAATGCACTGGTCATTCCACTAAGTCCAGCGTTTGGGTCCTATCTCCAACATTCCCCACGGTCTGCCTGCCGGACCGTGACACAGTGGACAGTTTATCTCATTGTTTTTGTATTTAATCATATTTTAAACATTATGCTGCATCAATTAGTATATTATACATGCTGTATCTGTAAAACATTAAATTATTATGCTATTCTGTTTTCCATTAGTACCAAACAGTTGTTTAATTGATAAGGAAATATTTATATACGTATGTGCTTTTAAGAAAATACAGTACATTACAAAAATTTATCACTGTGGACCTCCAAAGCAACAAACTGTGACATAAGTTTCTTTTACAAAATATGACCAAGGCAGAAGTGAGCCTTAGAACTTGTTAAATTTGAAAAAGAACGTAATTTTCATATGGGGGAAAATTAAAAATATTCCTGTTACTTGACACATTTTACTCCAAATGTAAAATGTGTCAAGAAATACTGTAAGTTTCTGTTTTGAAAAAAATAGTATTTTGGATATAAGAATATGTAATTTTATATTTAAGTTTAAAAATCATGTTTGGTCTTCAACATGTGAGCCATGATGACATGAGGTGATGACTGTGTTTGATATGAAGCTGAATCCAGTGTATGTAGTGAACTTTGTGCTGTATTGATGAGTAGTTTAGTGATCAGAGTCCATGTAGTTTCCAGGATCAGACTGAATGCAGTGCAGTGCTGGAAGCTGCTGCTGACTGTGTGAATGTGTGTCTGTGCTGCTTGTTGCTGTTAAACTTCAGATGAGCAGGTAGTGAAGCCCGTGGTGAGCGTGTACCCAGCAGCATCCAGAGCCCACCTGGAGGGGAACAGCTCCCTGCTGTGTGTGGCCTCAGCCATGTTTCCTCCTCTGGTCCAGTTCTCCTGGAAAAGACAGAAGAAGAACGGCGGAGAAGCGGAGGAGCTGCCCCCTGCTGAGGGAGAGCAGCTGGAGCTCAGAGAGTCGGGACGCACCATTGCCATCAGGATGGTTGATGGGAGTGATTCTGACACATATAAATACAGCTGCTGGGTGAAGCACGAGGGGGGCACAGTGGAGGCCCAAACACAACAAGGTAATGAAGGCTTGGTGGCTGTGTTCAGCAGTGATTCAGCTTCATGTGGAGATGCTGTCAAAGAGAGCAGAGGAGCAGAGGACTGACATTTCTCACTGCAGCTCCAAACATTTGACTCCTTTTCTGTTTCAGAGGTTCCAGCTCCAGCAGCCTCCTGTCCTCCAGAGAGAGAGCCAGCAGACCTGCCAGCTCTGCAGCCAGCTGACTGTAAGATCACCTGCTGCCTCTCTGCATGGACAGCTCCAATGTCCAATGAGGGAGCTGGAACAAGTTTAGGGACTCAGTCTTAAAGTTGCACTAATTGATCAAATCTTCATCCAACAAGCTCTGATAAAGCCACTGTACACTAGCTGCTCAGCACCAAACAGCAGACAGACCATAATATGTCAGAGATCAGTTTGTTAGCTGCTTGTGGACTTCTTCTGCCCCCAAGTGGACACAAACACTACATCAATTCATCCACTTGAAGAAGAAGCTGTGACTGTTTCTATTTGGACTTTTTCTCCTTGATCTGAGAGGAATAACCCGACTGTCTGTCTGTCTCTTTGTGTCTGTCTGTCCTTCAGTGTCCTTCCAGTCTCAGTGCAGGGTGAAGCTGCTCTGCCTGCTGTACACAGTGCTGATAGTGAAGAGTCTGGTGTACTGCTGTGGACTCTCTCTGCTGATGATCCTCACAAACAAGGGACCGTCCACCAACTGCACACATGCTGACTGACTGTTTTCTGCTCGCCTTTTCTCACCATCAGATTTCCTGGGTCAGCAGTCAGAAATGTAAATTAAATTGTGGTTGGTTCAATGTTTCATTACTGAGCATTTGACCTTTTCTCATTTAATCATCTTAAACTGTGTAATATAAATTTACAAATAAACATGTTTGATGTGTTTGTATGAAGCGTAGATTCTTTATATGAAGTTTTAATTTTTTGTACATCTCTGTAGAAAAACTAAGGTGAAGCATTCAGATCCCACCATGATACAATAACAGAGTAGTTATTTGTTTAAAGTAGAAATAAAGATTTGGATTTTAAGAATGCATTTCTCATGTTTTCTGTGATACATAACCTGTGTGACTGCAGCATTCACAGATCATAAACTTGCTCTCCTGCAGCAGACGGGCTGTGTGGGTTTCTGCTCTGCAGCCTCCACACCGTTAGCTGTGGCTTTTCACTTTAATAACACAATGACAGTTACAAGCATGAACTCTGCTTCAAGTTATTCAGGAAGCATCTGTGTTCATGTATGTGAGAGAAACAAAGTGTGAACTCAGAGCTGTTACAGAGTTGATGTTTAGTACGATCACAAAAGACAAATACAAGATGAAGTCTAAACATTAAATCCCACAGAAGTCACATAGAACCATTATGATTTAAAAGTCCTGAAAAAAGTGAACAAATTAAGACAACATTTGTAAAAACAATTTCATAAGACACCATCAGTTCAGATAGATATTGAGCATCTTTCTAATTTTTCCTAATAATCATAAATATGTAAAATATTTAACTTCCTAGGACCTCGTGTCCACATATGTGAACAACACATTTTGGGTTGTCTAGACCAAATTACTACATTTTGCTCTACAAGGGCCTGATATCCACTTACGAGGACATTATACTAACACTGTCCCATGGAAAAGTGAATGTCCTCATATGTGGATCTCATTTTTCTCAGAAACAAAAACATTCATCAGGTCCCAATCAGCCCAAAGAGCAAAGAGAAATTAAAAATGTATGCAATGAAAGAGTTCGTGTCTCAGGAGGTTAAAACAAATGTGTCATTGATTAATCAGCTTATTTATTCAGACTAGTACAATTCAGACGCTCGATGGCGAAGAATTAAGTGAAGTTTATTACAGGAGGTTCGGTGTGACAACAACGAGTGATGAAAACAAACATGAACTAAAGGCGAGAGCGTAAAAATCGGCCCTGAGGTAAATAACTAATTTACAAGGTAGCACGTATCACACCACGCTGTAAGTAATACCACTAAAGGAAAACACTATGAACAGTGTTCGAAAGAGTTTGGGTCTCAAGAGGTTAAAACAAATGTGTCATTGATTAATCAGCTTAATTATTCAGACTAGTACAATTTATACAAATAATAAATTTGAGTTAAAAAATGTAAACAAAATCATAATAATTATAATCAAGACCAGCACAGAGAAACAAACTCAAAACAAAGATCATTTACTAATTTGATGATTTTACCAGTGATGAATATTTATTAAATTCACTGACGCTGTACTATAAATTCTATTGATATTAATATTATATTAATATTTTTTAAAATTTTAAATGTAAATATAAAATATATTTTCCTGGTGAGATTTACTCTGTGTTTTATGTCTTGGAGGTTCGATGGCGAAGAATTAAGTGAAGTTTATTACAGGAGGTTTGGTGTGACAACAAAGAGTGATGAAAACAAACATGAACTAAAGGCGAGAGCCTAAAAATCAGCTCTGAGGTAAATAATAAATTTACAAGGTAGCACGTATCACACCACACTGTGTACCACTGAAGGAAAACACTATGAACTGTGTTGAGACGACGCCAGCCTCTCCGATCCTTTTGTCTTGGTAGAGATCAGAGATGTTTCCAAGTAGGCCTACTTTTGTACTGTTGTGTAAATGTGTATGTAAAGGTGGATGACTGCCTACTGCAAATGAAATCTAACCATGGGTACAAATAAATGAAGCTGAAGCTGACGTAAAACACAGCCCTGTTTTTATTACTGTTTATAGATATTATCATTGATGATCATCATTTTGAATGATTCTTAAAATTGTCGTTAATAAAACAGAACAATTAAAAATGAGATGCTGTGAATATTATTTATTCATTTTGATTTACAAAAACAAAGAAAAGGTGAACATATTCAAAAAGTTATATAAAGAAGAAAACAACAGATAACAGTGTGTGTTACTAAATTAACAGCAACCTGAATGTGTTTGTGGGAACATGAATGTTTTTGAGTGTTTCTGCATCATGTGACCCAGATTTTTGGATCTGCTGTCAGATTGAAATGAAGACGATGAAACCACAGCAGCTTCAGCTGAGCTGTCAATCAGCAGCAGCAGTCTTATCTGTGGGCCGCAGGGGCTGATGGGAGCTTTGAGGACCTGTTAGAAACCACGTGGCCCTCGTCTGATCTCACAGCTCGTCCTTGTTTGGCCTCAGCTGCATCAGAGCGCCACTTCTCCCCAGGTTCACCAGAGGAAACACCACTGCACAAAATGCTTTTCCTCCCAGCTGCTGCTCTGTGCTGTCTGTGTTCAGGTGAGTGTTTCCAGCCAATCAGGAGCCAACAAACTCAACCTGTAACAAACACTGTCACACTAACCTTCATCTATCTGTCTGTGTCTCTACAGCACTGGTTACCATGGCAGCAGAACAGCTGATTCAGGACGATTTAACATTGACCAGGAGAGTTGGAGAAAGTGTCTCCTTCAGCTGTGGAGGGACTGAACAGTGTTATTATAGTCCTCCCGAAATATACTGGTACCAAAAAAAAAAAGAAAAAGAAACATTCCAGAGAATAGCATATACTAAAAAGGACGGCATTAGTTGCACATTTTCCAAACCTTATAATCATCCACAGGAAAATGATTTTTCAGTCGTGAATAAAAAGAACGGCTGTGAGTTGAAGATAGAGAAAGCTAAACTCGATCATTCAGCCACCTACTACTGCTCCTGTTGGAAGTCTGCTCCCCACAGTGAGAAATGATCCCTGCAGCCTGAACAAAAACCAACAGATGAACAGATGTCAAACAGTGTTTGTGACAGGAAGAGAGCAGTAAACCACAGCCCAGGTTCACAGATTTCACCTCCATCTCAGAGTCACAAACATACTGAGCTCAGGGACGATTTTTATTTACTGCTGTCAGAAATTATTTTCCAACAGATTTATTTAGTTATTTATTTTATTTAATCATCATGTCCACATCTAAGGGAAAAAATGGAAAAAAGTTTCCACCTTAACTTTTGTGACTGAACTCAAATAACAGCTGAGGATGATGGTTTCTTGATGAATTATATAAATATCTTGTCTCTTATTTTGGCTCCACTTAAACAGAAAACAGCAGGAACAGGAGCAACCTAAAACATAAAATGAAGACACTGGAGGTGTCCCTGCAGCCTAATGAGAAAGAAAACTTTTCCTGCAAAGTCAAATCTTTATATTCAACATTTGGAAAACGTTTGAGAAGGATGTGTGTGTTGGGTTTGACTATGATTAACACACACTGTGCAGGTTCCAGTTTTTTTACTGAAGGTCAATGATTTTTAATTAAACAGAAATCATGAAAGAAAGCTAACATTTGTCATGCTGCCATTCTAACATTTTTCATCCTTTAGTCATCATTTCACATTCATTTATTTTCTATATCAATAACATTTAAATCTAAAAACTTTTATTTCAGCTCCTCTTTTGTTTGGTCTTTTCATCATCTTTGTTTTTTAGTACATCCAGATATCAGCTCCTCAGTTTTTGAGCCACTGACATCATTGGTTTCTTCACAGCCCTGAAAAATGCAGCTTTCCTGTAGTAAATACTTTAGAAAACTAGAACCAATCAAAATATTACTCAAGTCTAGTCACATTTTCAATTCTAATGTGATTCACTGATTCAAGTCTTAGTATGGGACACTGTCAGGAACTCAAGGTTCGTGTGCTGTTTGGACCCAAAAGCAGACTCACTATGTGCAAACTATTTACAAGGTTTATTTACAAAAAATGTGAACTCAAACTAGAACATGGATTGAAACTGGAAACATAAACAGAAGCTGAAGAAATTTGAGGAAGGAGAAATGTTTGAACATGGTCAGCACAAGAAGAGTGACGGAACGTGAAGCTCTATAACAGAGGAGAGAGGGGCTACTGGGCAGGAAGACAAGAGAGTCGTTAGAGGTGAGTAGGTATTACAGTAGGGGGTGCTTGCTTGCAGGTGGAGGCCGATTAGCCCTGGAGGGGGTGGCCGTGAGAGTGTCCTGTGGCGGGTGAGCACAGAGAGGAGATGGTCTGGTTCAATGAGGTCCAGAGGGGGGGAATCCAAGAGAGTCACAACAGGCAGGAGGGCAGGCCAAGGAGTGGGGTGAGTGTGACACCTTTGGTTTGTAGACAGACTGAAGTAGTAGAACCGAACAGGACCATTGCAGAATAGTAGCATGTTAGGAGGTGAATCTGATGGAACTGTGAACAGAGGGGCAACATTAAACACGGGACAGACAAGCATGAACTTGATCACAAGGAGGATGAGTGTAATGGGAAATTCTAGTTAACCCTCACATTTAGATTTAGGTGGACAGAACTTCACTGTATCATTTTGTATAACCTTTGCATGCTTAGATGAAGTACGTGTATGTGTCAGGATGACCTGATGAAAAACTGCTTAGCTTTTCTTAACGAGGTTTCACTATGTTATCTCCTAACTGTTAGGGCGTAGAAGGACGAAACTCCCAAGATGACCAGTGCCAGGAGCTTCCTGGGAAAGTTAGTAGGCCCTTTGACAAGCAACAGCCCGCGGGACAGAAACCTGTTGTAACTAAAAGATACAGAGAGTTGTGTGTGAGGGTATAAAAGGGACGCTGTGACCCCCTAAGGTTAGAACGCTCATTACTATGAACCTGTGATGTTTTGATGTGTGTGTTCATTCTCCTGCATGCAGTAATAAAATGGCTTGACCATAGCTGACCGTGTTGCAGACTTTATTTACAGAAAATTCCACGACATGAGTTACCACCAACAGTAGCAGGACGAATTGGCGTAGAGTGGCAGGCAGCCCTGGTTCAAGAACCCTCCTGCTGATTGCCCTGGAATGAGGAGCAGCTGAGGTGCTGGAAGCCTCACCCCAGAGGACGGAAACAATTTTCAGTTGTGTTGTGTTGCATTTACTATATTTCTTGTACAATCTCTGTGTTAGTTTTTTGTTTATGTTTACTCTTGTGTCATTTAAAAATGTTGTTAGAAGATTGTTTCTATTACCAAGTCATCTATTACTGTACAGCATTACTGATTGAGAAACCTAACTCAAAAGATGTTTGCCTTTAGCACTCACATGTTGGTTATATACTGTCTAGTCAACTGTAAGAGAGAAAAGGGGAGGACAGTGAATCAAGAAGTGCAAAAGATTAGTCAGGAGGAAGTGAGGGCAGCTATGAAGTGGATGAAGAACAGAAAGTCAGTTGGTCTAGATGACATACCTGTGGAGATATGGAGATGTCAAGGAGAGAAAACAGTGGGCTTTTTAACCTTAGTGTTTAGTAAGATCCTGGACAGTGAGAGGATGCCTGAGTAATGAAGAACAAGTGTGCTGTTATTAATTTTCAAGAAAAAGGCTGATGTGCTGAGCTGTAGCAACAACACAAGAATAAAGCATATGAGCCACGCCATGAAGACATGGACAAGAGTTCTAGAAGCTAGATTAAAAAGAGAGGCAATGATCAGTGAGCAGTGTAGTGCTCGCCCTCATGCTGAGAAAGAGCACTACAGATGGGATGTTTGCTTTGTGGATCTAGAGAAAACATCTCATAGGGTTCCAAGAGAGGAATTGTGGTACTGTTGGGGATTTTTTATGACATATACACACTGAAATGATATTGGGGAAGTGGAGACACATAGGAACACAGCAGGAACAAACTAGACATAACAAGGACTTCCATATCATTTCCATAACAGGAAGTGATAAGCATACTGAGACTCAGACTGACTAAACACAGAGAATGAGGTAGAGCACAAGGGACATGGACAGGGACACAGAAAGAAAGCAAGGGAGCAGTTATACAGACAGAGACAAGATGGGCTGGGGAGACTAAAGGGATGCTGAAGACAGAACACAGAGACGAAGACTGTGACAGACGGGACATGACAGTAAGACTGACTTAGTAAAGGAGACCATAAAACACATAAAGATTAAAGAACAGGAGGGGAACACAAGATAATTAATAACAAAAGATAAGCAAAAGGAAACAAAATTTTAAAAATAAAGACTAGGAAACATAAATCACTCCTCAAGATCAAAATAATAATCAAAGTCAAAAAACACAAGACACTGCATCAAAGACCCAAAACCATGACAGTTTGTTATACCTGACAGTTTACACCTGGTAATTAAAACTGATGTGTGGTTCGATTTTAAAATCATAAACTGTCCAAAGTTGTATAAACCCCTTATCAGTGAAATTTATATTTTACTTTGGGTAGTACAATGTGTTTTACAGTATTAAAAATGTCAAGTAGAATTAATTACTTACAAAACTAATTAATTGTAAAGTCGGCGTAACAGAAAATATTCCAGGCCTTATAAACTAACCTTGGTCAAACCTTTCAAAAGGACTGTAATGAAGATGGATCATAAGGTCTGGGAAGAATGACCAGAAAAGTTTAGTGAGGGAAGTGTAAAGTATCATAGAGAGAGCAAAACTGTGTAAACCAAGACATTGATCAAAGTAAAACATAATTAATACATCTAATATGTAACTGTTCTAAAGAAAGCATTGGATACAAATAAGAATAATTGTAGCTTAAAGTTAAAATTAAAGACATTTAAATTCAAATTTTGGAAAGTTGTAAAACAAAAAGAGAAGGAGCTTTATCTTTGTCTGTCTGCTGTTTACACTTAAAGTGGGATTATTGTCCCACAAATGTCCATGTCAGTGTGACACTTTTCGCTTGGAGAAAGGGTGGAGGTGGATTTTCACCCACACAAGATGCATTGCAGTGCACTCCTCCATGATCCTGACTGTGTGTCGCTGGAAGCGGATGACGTAGGTGACTGCCTGAATTTTGATGGGTTGACAAGTGAGCCTGAATAGAGCAGGGAGCAATAGTGGAGTTCTCTGGGAACAGGAAAACCATGAAAGGTGAAAGATCACAAAAAAAAATCTTAGACAGTGACAGCAGAGCCTTGCTCTTTGTATGTTATAACTATGATCTATATTTCGCAGCTGGCTCACGGACCAACAACAACACAAGCAAAAGGGGCCCGTAGACCAGCCATAGCACACACTTTGTACACCGACGGGCAGGCAGAGTTTGGAGAGGTGGAGGTGTGCTCTGAAGAAAAGAGGAATACAATTCAGTAGAAGCAAGATGTGTGAATGAGAGGAAGACGCACAGTAAGGCTGCAAAGAGCAGAGATAGTTTAGGTGGATGAGTTTAAATCCATCACCCTCAGTCTTGCAGCAACCATCTATATTTCCA
This sequence comes from Oreochromis niloticus, assembly GCF_001858045.2. Classification (NCBI taxonomy): domain Eukaryota; kingdom Metazoa; phylum Chordata; class Actinopteri; order Cichliformes; family Cichlidae; genus Oreochromis; species Oreochromis niloticus. The sequence continues at coordinate 36,064,439 of NC_031982.2, forward strand.
CACAGTGTCCCAGCTACAAATGGTGGGTGGGACTCAAATGAAGCGCCTTGAGGCGACTTTTGTTGTGATTTGGCGCTATATAAATAAAATTGAATTGAATTGAATTGAAATACCTAAGTCATTCTCTGCTCAGAGATCACTAGTCATTAAAGAGATGAGAGAGAAGATTTGGATGATGATGAAGAGTTTTCAGAACACCTTTTTTGAATAGGTGGGGACAGTCTGAGGGAATGATACACAGGAAATGTTTTGGGACGGGTTTATATTCAGATCTCTGCAGTGACTCCATCCTTCAGTGCATGGCTGAAGATAAGGATTAGACTGACCATGAGTCAGCTCTAAAACACCAGCCATCAAGGGGAGAAATACTGATGTCAAAAATGACTAAACTGAATATAATTTTTGAGACAAGACTGAGCCCCCCCCACATGGCTGCCAATGTGGTCTGATCAGTAAGGGTGGGTTTAAAAAATCCATTTCCCCTGGGTGCTGGTTTAGCTCAGCGGAATGAGCAGGCGACCATATGCCACATAGTCTGAAGCAGCCAGTCTGGGTTCCAGTCTGACCCACGACCCTTTGACACGTCTTTCCCTCCACTTTCCTCTGCGTCTTCGCTATATCTATCTATTAAAGCCAGAAAAGAGGCCAAAAAATGTATTTCATTACTCAATTTCATTTGAATAACACTATATTGATCCTGAAATTGATGTGTAAATCTAAAGTCAGGAAAGAAATAGTTTGATGCTGATTTAATAAGTTTGCCTACTAACAAAGCAATGACAGTCTATAGTTTTAATGGTAGGTTTATTTGAACCGTGAGAGACAGAGTAAGAACCAAAAAGTCCAGAAAAATGCATTTCAAAAAAGTTCAAAATTAATTTGCATTTTTGAAATGCATTTTTCAGGATTTTTTTGTTATTGTTCTGTCTCTCAGTGTTCAAATAAATCTACCATTGGAATTATGGACATATCGTTTCTGTGTTAGTGGGCAGACTTACAAAATCAGCAGGGGTTGAAATAATTTCTTCCCTGATTGTCATGAATTCTCTCTTACTTTTGCTGTTTTGCTTTGTTGTGTTCAGAATTTTTGGAAGGAATCTCAGGAGAAAGCTTTGTCTATTAAAAAACAATTTACTTTGCTTTTGGCAGTTAAAATTAGAAGTTTACACAGTGCTATGGACCTCTGTGTGAACCAGCAACATGTTTCACAAAAAGGATGACCCTCAAGTGGGCTATACAACATTATATAGTGAGACAAAAACATAGATTATAGCAGCTATCTTCCTCCCGCACAGACGTGGCAGTCTTGGTGTCTTCTCCGAAGCATCCTCGTATCTCTGTGACCTCGTCTGGTATCTGCTCCCTCGTCTGTAAGAGACAGAAAAGGAAAACACCTCTCTGTCTAGCCTTGATAATCTAATGTTATTATCCATTGTTCTTCTAGTGATTCAAAGTTGGTTTAAAATATCATATTCGGAACTCTCTGACCCAGAGACTTATTCTACAGGGAGTGCAGAATTATTAGGCAAATGAGTATTTTGTCCACATCATCCTCTTCATGCATGTTGTCTCACTCCAAGCTGTATAGGCTCGAAAGCCTACTACCAATTAAGCATATTGGGTGATGTGCATCTCTGTAATGAGAAGGGGTGTGGTCTAATGACATCAACACCCTATATCAGGTGTGCATAATTATTAGGCAACTTCCTTTCCTTTGGCAAAATGGGTCAAAAGAAGGACTTGACAGGCTCAGAAAAGTCAAAAATAGTGAGATATCTTGCAGAGGGATGCAGCAGTCTTAAAATTGCAAAGCTTCTGAAGCGTGATCATCGAACAATCAAGCGTTTCATTCAAAATAGTCAACAGGGTCGCAAGAAGCGTGTGGAAAAACCAAGGCGCAAAATAACTGCCCATGAACTGAGAAAAGTCAAGCGTGCAGCTGCCAAGATGCCACTTGCCACCAGTTTGGCCATATTTCAGAGCTGCAACATCACTGGAGTGCCCAAAAGCACAAGGTGTGCAATACTCAGAGACATGGCCAAGGTAAGAAAGGCTGAAAGACGACCACCACTGAACAAGACACACAAGCTGAAACGTCAAGACTGGGCCAAGAAATATCTCAAGACTGATTTTTCTAAGGTTTTATGGACTGATGAAATGAGAGTGAGTCTTGATGGGCCAGATGGATGGGCCCGTGGCTGGATTGGTAAAGGGCAGAGAGCTCCAGTCCCACTCAGACGCCAGCAAGGTGGAGGTGGAGTACTGGTTTGGGCTGGTATCATCAAAGATGAGCTTGTGGGGCCTTTTCGGGTTGAGGATGGAGTCAAGCTCAACTCCCAGTCCTACTGCCAGTTTCTGGAAGACACCTTCTTCAAGCAGTGGTACAGGAAGAAGTCTGCATCCTTCAAGAAAAACATGATTTTCATGCAGGACAATGCTCCATCACACGCGTCCAAGTACTCCACAGCGTGGCTGGCAAGAAAGGGTATAAAAGAAGACAAACTAATGACATGGCCTCCTTGTTCACCTGATCTGAACCCCATTGAGAACCTGTGGTCCATCATCAAATGTGAGATTTACAAGGAGGGAAAACAGTACACCTCTCTGAACAGTGTCTGGGAGGCTGTGGTTGCTGCTGCACGCAATGTTGATGGTGAACAGATCAAAACACTGACAGAATCCATGGATGGCAGGCTTTTGAGTGTCCTTGCAAAGAAAGGTGGCTATATTGGTCGCTGATTTGTTTTTGTTTTGTTTTTGAATGTCAGAAATGTGTATTTGTGAATGTGGAGATGTTATATTGGTTTCACTGGTAAAAATAAATAATTGAAATGGGTATATATTTGGTTTTTGTTAAGTTGCCTAATAATTATGCACAGTGATAGTCACCTGCACACACAGATATCCCCCTAAAATAGCTAAAACTGACAACAAACTAAAAACTACTTCCAAAAACATTCAGCTTTGATATTAATGAGTTTTTTGGGTTCATTGAGCACATGGTTGTTGTTCAATAATAAAATTGTTCCTCAAAAATACAACTTGCCTAATAATTCTGCACTCCCTGTATGTATAATCTATGTGTGTATGCGTTTGCAGTTACCCCTCTGCACTCTAAGTCATTTCCTACAATATATCAGTCCGGACAGTCCTGCCGAACAAAGCTTATGACCTTCAGAAGACTGAGTGCCAACTCATTATGAGCACATTTGCAGTAAATGTATGAAAATGATTATAACCACTTACTTTAGTAAGAGACATCAAACATTTTCAATCCCAACAGCTTCCCTTACAGTAAAATCACACTTCCTGTACATCTCTGTCTCTCACAGTGTACTCAAAGACCAGTTTATCATCAAAATCTCTATTTTCTGCATTATTCACTTGGTTATTATGCACCAGTAGGGATGGGTACCGGTATCCGGTGCCATGATGGCACCAGTTCTGACATAAACGGTAGTAACCAGACCGAAAAGCAGCGCACATTTCGGTGCTTTTTTTCCCTGAGACGTCATACACTTTGGATTCTAGCCAATCATTTTACCTTTCCAAGGATAGTAGGCGGGCCCAGGTACGTATGTTCTTTTAGAGCAGAGCTACAGATTAAAAATGCCCAAGGCGAAGCGGTCAAAAGTCTGGCTGTACTTCACAGCAAAAGATGCAAACTCAGCAGCCTGCAACAAGTGCTTTAAGCTGATACTGTGATACTGTGCAAAGGAGGTAACACCTCAAATCTGATGAAACACCTGGCGACACATAGCGTTTTTTTAAAAGCCGAGAAATGCGCTGTGTTTGATCGCTTGCTGCAAGACCTCACACCGTGCACATCTACTGCGGGTGTGGTGCCTGTTATCGGACCCGGAGTTAGCAACATCCCCCAAGAACCCGAAGAGGAGAGTCCTGGCCCCTAGCCCTGTCAGCGTAGCAGAAATGATGACGGATGATGATGGCAGCAGCAGCCGTTCTCCTCTGCGTGAGTAGCTTAATGTTGTTTTGTGTAATTCACGTTGAGTAGGCTAACCACATTATTACATTAATGCATGTAAGGTGAACTAGCAAACACCGTCATAGTTACATGCGGCTGTCTTCTTGTTTGATGGCAGATACTCCCTTCACCCTGGCCAAAAAGGCTAAAATGACCAAAGAAAAAGTGGAAAACAGCTAACATGAGAGGTTTTTGGACAAAGTTTGTGTTTTTTCCATTGATTAAGCACTGCTTCCAGCCAAGAGTGATACCATATACAGGGAGTGCAGAATTATTAGGCAAGTTGTATTTTTGAGGAACAATTTTATTATTGAACAACAACCATGTTCTCAATGAACCCAAAAAACTCATTAATATCAAAGCTGAATGTTTTTGGAAGTAGTTTTTAGTTTGTTTTCAGTTTTAGCTATTTTAGGGGGATATCTGTGTGTGCAGGTGACTATCACTGTGCATAATTATTAGGCAACTTAACAAAAACCAAATATATACCCATGTGAACCAGTGAAACCAATATAACATCTCCACATTCACAAATATACATTTCTGACATTCAAAAACAAAACAAAAACAAATCAGCGACCAATATAGCCACCTTTCTTTGCAAGGACACTCAAAAGCCTGCCATCCATGGATTCTGTCAGTGTTTTGATCTGTTCACCATCAACATTGCGTGCAGCAGCAACCACAGCCTCCCAGACACTGTTCAGAGAGGTGTACTGTTTTCCCTCCTTGTAAATCTCACATTTGATGATGGACCACAGGTTCTCAATGGGGTTCAGATCAGGTGAACAAGGAGGCCATGTCATTAGTTTGTCTTCTTTTATACCCTTTCTTGCCAGCCACGCTGTGGAGTACTTGGACGCGTGTGATGGAGCATTGTCCTGCATGAAAATCATGTTTTTCTTGAAGGATGCAGACTTCTTCCTGTACCACTGCTTGAAGAAGGTGTCTTCCAGAAACTGGCAGTAGGACTGGGAGTTGAGCTTGACTCCATCCTCAACCCGAAAAGGCCCCACAAGCTCATCTTTGATGATACCAGCCCAAACCAGTACTCCACCTCCACTCTGAGTGGGACTGGAGCTCTCTGCCCTTTACCAATCCAGCCACGGGCCCATCCATCTGGCCCATCAAGACTCACTCTCATTTCATCAGTCCATAAAACCTTAGAAAAATCAGTCTTGAGATATTTCTTGGCCCAGTCTTGACGTTTCAGCTTGTGTGTCTTGTTCAGTGGTGGTCGTCTTTCAGCCTTTCTTACCTTGGCCATGTCTCTGAGTATTGCACACCTTGTGCTTTTGGGCACTCCAGTGATGTTGCAGCTCTGAAATATGGCCAAACTGGTGGCAAGTGGCATCTTGGCAGCTGCACGCTTGACTTTTCTCAGTTCATGGGCAGTTATTTTGCGCCTTGGTTTTTCCACACGCTTCTTGCGACCCTGTTGACTATTTTGAATGAAACGCTTGATTGTTCGATGATCACGCTTCAGAAGCTTTGCAATTTTAAGACTGCTGCATCCCTCTGCAAGATATCTCACTATTTTTGACTTTTCTGAGCCTGTCAAGTCTTCTTTTGACCCATTTTGCCAAAGGAAAGGAAGTTGCCTAATAATTGTGCACACCTGATATAGGGTGTTGATGTCATTAGACCACACCCCTTCTCATTACAGAGATGCACATCACCTAATATGCTTAATTGGTAGTAGGCTTTCGAGCCTATACAGCTTGGAGTAAGACAACATGCATGAAGAGGATGATGTGGACAAAATACTCATTTGCCTAATAATTCTGCACTCCCTGTATGCCCTATAGCTGCAGAAAAGGCTAACATTGTTATCTTTTTACAAAAAAACAGCTAAACATGAGAGGTTTTTGGACAAATTGTGTGTTCTCCATTCTTTAAGCACCGGTTTAAGCACCGTTTAAGCACCGGCACCGTTTCAAAAGTACCGGTTTGGCACCGGTATCGGATAAAACCTAAACGATACCCATCCCTATGCACCAGTTTAACTATATGTACAGTGATGTATTTTTATATGACCTCTCTTAAATGAGGCTATTTTCTGCTATTCAATTCCAAAGGAATTTAAACTTTTTCTAAATTATGCCAAATTGCAAAACTCTTAGCTCTGTCTCTAAAAAAACCCCTCTGTAACTTTGCTCTGCTTCACTTAAGCAGCATCAGGTAATGTTCATATGTTGATTCATGGTTTTCTTTAGTTCTGTGTCCTGTTACAGTGGGATGCAAAAGTTTGGGCAACCTTGGTAATAGTCATTATTTTTCTGTATAAATCGTTGGTTGTTACAATAAAAACTGTCAGTTAAATATATCATATAGGAGACACACACAGTGATATTTGAGAAGTGAAATAAAGTTTATTGGATTTACAGAAAGTGTGCAATAATTGTTTATACAAAATCAGGCAGGTGCATATATTTGGGCACTGTTGTCATTTTATTGATTCCAAAACCTTTAGAACTAATTATTGGAACCCAAATTGGCTTGGTAAGCTCAGTGACCCCTGACCTACATACACAGGTGAATCCAATTCTAAGAGTATTTAAGGGGGTCAATTGTAAGTTTCCCTCCTCTTTTAATTTTCTCTGAAGAGTAGGAACATAGGGGTCTCAAAACAACAGGGTAGACTTTGTGGTCGGCCAACGGTGGGTGAGCAACTTAGCATCAGAGCTCTCCTGGGAGGGAGGGAAAGAAGATAAAATATCCAGGCTGGCATGTGGGTAGCCTGTGGCTCTGGCTTTAAAGTAGACCCTGAGGCGAACGCGATGGCCGCTCCTTCTACCGCATTTCCTATAGCGTTTCTTGTGTAGATTCGAAATAGGTAGGTGGAGGAAGCCGGTCGGAGGGTCCGGTCGGAGGGTCCGGTCGGAGGGTCCGGTCGGGGCACGGTGGCGTCACCCAGGTTCCAGCAAGGATCAGCCCGAGAGGAATGAGAGAGTCTTAGATTTAAAAGTGTTTGCCTGTCGTATGTAATCAGTGCACAGCCATTAGATGAGCATACAACTAAAAGGATAAAAAAAATACAATGCCAAGGTCCATAAAGAGCGTAGAGAGGGTAAAAAGCAGCGAAGCAGATACAGCCGAGGACGGCAAGCCACGTACACCGGCGCCATCTTGGCCATCTTGGAATTGAATTTAATGCAACATCTACACTTTGGAAAAGTGGCAAGAGGGAATCTCCCTCTCAGATCATTTCATGCACCTTTATGAGCAACATTTTATGCTTCCATCATAGCTTAATGAGCCCTCATTCATTTGACCACATTTGATTCATGTCCTGGGATACATCTATTCCTGGGATAGATGACAGTGTGAAGGAATTCCCAAACCTGGGCGCCTGACTCTGGAGAACTTGCATCAAAAACAAAAAAGGCTTTCAAGCAGCCATCAACAGACCTTAGATTGCTGCAAAAAGCAGAAACAAATCTATCTTCTAGTACCAGGCAAGATGAACATTTTCCTGGGGTTCCTTTGGTGCTGAATTCTTCTTCCTAATAGAACGAAGCCTTTTCCTGACATTGCTCCTTCAGAAATCCAGTTACTGGTCTATGAGTTCTGCAAGGGCTGAACCACACATCCTGTAATTTTTAAACAAAAGAAAAGGGTCGGTAAAGTAAAATTTAACCTCCTAGGACCTGGCGTCCACATATGTGGACATCCCATTTTGGGTTATTTAGACCAAAACACTCAATTTTGCCCTACAAGGGCCTGATATCCACTTACGAGGACATTATACTGCTACTGTTCTATCGAAATTTTAAACGAATATCCTCATATGTGGCTCTTATTTTTCTTAGAAACAAAAAGCAGGTAAAAAAAAAAAGATCTGGTAATTCTTTGTTTTTACATTCATTGGTTCCCAATATGTCCAAATATCAAAGAGAAATGAAAAATGCATGCTGTGGAAGAGTTCAGGGGTCCGTTCTTCGTACCTCGCTAAGTAAGTTAGCCGGATTTGATTGTTGACGATTTCGCGTGATCTTGGATCGTTCGGTTCTCCGAAGCCCATCCGGGACTTGCTGTCATAGCAACAGATCCGTAAGCGTAAACCTGCTCGGGAGCAGGTTTACTTTATGTAAACAGGATTAGATCGCGGCCACTCAGGTATGTCCGCTGCATTTACACGAAAGCAACAGCGATATTTCACCACTGTTTCTCCATAAATAAATATTATCAATGTAACTAAAGATAATGCAGTATTTGATTCTTTTATTGATTGCATACAGATACATACAGGTCATTTCCTAAAAAAAGGGAAATGTACTAGTAATCATTCTATTACATGTATTTGATTATTTCAGATGTAATTCATATTTTAGAGTAGTAATAGTAAATTACTTCGTGTAATCAAGATGAGAGACCACGGCTATAAAAGCGAAGGTGGATTTGGGAAGTCTGTCGCAGCCATGTCCTGTCTGTTCGTATATGTGAGCAACCCATTGCGGAAGGTGCAAGATTGATAAGGAGAGTTTTCAGAATTCAGCGTATATTGCGGGATAGATGGGATAGACAGGATCCTTCCTGTCCTTCCTCCTCCTTATATATATATACATATATATATATATATATATGAAGGCATGCCGGCTCGGACGTCGCCCGGATCAACAAGGTCCGCGTCAGGTGTTGAGGAACCAGGGCACCCTGACGACAAGTGGGCTACTGGAACAAGAAGGCATCGGTGGGCAAGAGACGAAAACAGGGCGTTGTTGGAATGCTACTACGCAAGTAACCCTGGCGGAAGGGGTTACATGAATAGGATGAGGGACCTATGGATTCTTCGATACCCAACATCCACAATGACGGCGAAACAACTAGTAGCTCAGTGTTCCAACATTCGAAAGAAGGGACTGCTCTCACAGCTAGAGATTGACGAGGTACAACATAAATGCTACGGCAAGGAGGAGTCAGGACGCCAGGTCAGGGGGGAGATATCATCACCCCCACCCGAGATTGGGTACATAGCCCCAAGTGCGATAGAAGAAGGATCGTTGAGTGCGAGAGGAACTGACCTGAAAGATAGGATCATGGCCAAGCTTGAAACCTGGATCCCCCGTAGCCGGTTACCAAGATTACGTGAAGTACCCTCAGAAGGTCTGCTAGATGATGTTAATGCAGCACTACGGATGATACCTACAACCACGATTACCGACACTAACAAGCTGATCTACACTACGGCAGCAGTGATCAGTGAGATGCTTGGCTACAAGTTGAACAGCCACAAGGGGCAGTACCCTCCATGGAGAAGGAGGTTAGAGGGCAAGATCAAAGTAGCACGAAGGGAGGTTAGCCAACTAACGGAGTTGCAGAAAGGCGTGACAAAGAAGGTGCATAAGAAATACAGCAAGCTGTCCATACCTGAGGCCTTGGAAACTGCCAAGCAACGACTCACAGCCTTGGCCAGCCGCTTGAGGAGGTACACCAGAGAGATAGAAGGCAGGAGAATAAACCAGCTGTTCTCCACAGAACCAGCAAAGGTGTACTCTCAGTGGCAAGGGAACAATAATAACAGAACAGCACCACCAAGGCTGGAGACGGAGCAATACTGGAAGAGCATATGGGAGAAAGACACAACCCATAACGGCAATGCTCAGTGGCTAGTGGATCTGAGGGCAGACCATAGCGACCTCCCTGAACAGGGTCCAGTAACCATCACAGTGGCAGACATCCAAGAAAGGGTCTCCAGTATAAAGAGTTGGACAGCACCAGGCCCCGACATGGTTCACACCTACTGGCTGAAGAAGCTGACTGCACTCCACGAGCGTCTGGCAGCACAAATGAACCAGCTGCTAGTTAACGAGAGACACCCGGAATGGCTAACCGAAGGTCGGACGGTCCTGATCCCCAAGGACCCCAAGAAGGGACCGGTCCCATCCAACTACCGACCAATAACCTGCCTCAGTACTACATGGAAGCTCCTGTCAGGCATCATATCGGCTAAGATGAACAGGCACATGGGTCAATACATGAGCGGGACACAGAAAGGGATTGGCAAGAATACCAGAGGCGCAAAACACCAGCTACTGGTAGACAGAACAGTCAGCCGAGACTGCAAGACCAGACTGACCAACCTGTGCACTGCCTGGATTGATTACAAGAAGGCCTATGACTCAATGCCCCACAGCTGGATACTGGAATGCCTAGAATTGTACAAGATCAACAGGACCCTAAGAGCCTTCATCAGGAACTCAATGGGGATGTGGCATACAACACTAGAGGCCAACTCCAAGCCCATAGCACAAGTCACCATCAAGTGCGGGATCTACCAAGGAGATGCCCTGTCCCCACTGCTGTTCTGCATAGGCCTGAACCCCCTCAGTGAGATCATTAACAAGACTGGCTACGGATACCGACTACGGAACGGAGCGGTTGTCAGCCACCTCCTGTACATGGATGACATCAAGCTGTATGCCAAGAGTGAACGAGACATCGATTCACTGATACACACTACCAGGATATACAGCAATGACATTGGAATGTCATTCGGACTGGAGAAGTGTAGCCGGATGGTAACAAAGAGAGGGAAGGTAGTCAGAACTGAGGGGATTGAACTACCAGAAGGCAACATTGCAGACATAGAGGACAGTTACAAGTACCTGGGGATCCCGCAAGCGAATGGGAACCATGAAGAGGCCGCTAGGAAAGCTGCAACCACCAAGTACCTCCAGAGGGTCAGGCAAGTCCTGAGGAGTCAGCTGAACGGTAAGAACAAGATCCGGGCCATCAACACCTACGCCCTGCCCGTGATCAGGTACCCTGCTGGGGTAATAGGCTGGCCAAAGGAGGAGATAGAAGCCACTGGCATAAAGACAAGAAAGCTCCTTACCATGCATGGAGGGTTTCACCCCAAGTCCAGCACCCTGAGGCTGTACGCTAAGCGGAAGGAAGGGGGCCGGGGACTGGTGAGTGTCAGCACCACAGTCCAGGATGAGACAAGAAACATCCACAAATACATCACGAAGATGGCCCCAACTGACAGCGTGCTCAGTGAATACCTCAGGCAGCAGAAACCCAAGAAAGAGGAGGAAGGCGAGGAACCATCATGGAAGGACAGGCCCCTGCACGGTATGTACCACCGGCAGATAGAGGAGGTGGCTGATATCCAGAAATCCTACCAGTGGCTGGACAAAGCTGGACTGAAAGACAGCACAGAGGCACTAATCATGGCAGCACAAGAACAAGCTCTGAATACAAGATCCATAGAGGCTGGGGTCTATCACACCAGGCAAGACCCCAGGTGCAGGCTGTGTAAAGATGCCCCAGAGACAATCCAGCACATAACAGCAGGGTGCAAGATGCTAGCAGGCAAGGCATACATGGAACGCCATAACCAAGTGGCCGGCATAGTGTACAGGAACATCTGTGCCGAGTATAACCTGGAAGTCCCGAGGTCAAAATAGGAGATGCCCCCAAGGGTGATGGAGAATGACCGAGCTAAGATCCTGTGGGACTTCCAGATGCAGACGGACAAAATGGTGGTGGCTAACCAACCGGACATAGTGGTGGTAGACAAACAGAAGAAGACGGCTGTAGTGATCGATGTAGCGGTTCCGAATGACAGCAATATCAGGAAGAAGGAACACGAGAAGCTGGAGAAATACCAAGGGCTCAGAGAAGAGCTCGAGAGGATGTGGAGGGTGAAGGTAACGGTGGTCCCCGTGGTAATTGGAGCACTAGGTGCGGTGACTCCCAAGCTAGGCGAGTGGCTCCAGCAGATCCCGGGAACAACATCGGAGATCTCTGTCCAGAAGAGCGCAGTCCTGGGAACAGCTAAGATACTGCGCAGGACCCTCAAGCTCCCAGGCCTCTGGTAGAGGACCCGAGCTTGAAGGATAAACCGCCCGCAGGGGCGTGCTGGGTGTTTTTTTTATATGTATATGTATGTATATATATATGTATAAATATATGTATATATATGTATGTATATATATATATATATACACACATACACACACACACACGAGGGGGTGCAGGACCACCACCTGTCTTTACTTGCTCTGCCCTTTTCTTGGTTGCTGTTATAAACAAACAAACAGATTATTTCAGGGTCTCTTTTCAAGAGACTAAAAGCAATATAAGTGATAAATATTACCATTCTGTAGAATATTCTTATATTTCACTTTTACTTGTCCCCATGTTCTAGTGGGTCCTGTTGTGGCTCTAATGTGAAAGAGGATATAATGGAATATAAATTATTTACGAGTTCAATTTGTCAGCAACTTTCTGCCAGCCCTCTCTCCTTGCTTTTGCAGCCTTTGCGGTGTTCCCTTGCGTTTTAATTAAACTCTGAAACTCCTGATATCCCTCAATCAAGAGTTCTTGCTCTGCTGCCGTAAAATACTGAGCGCGCGCCTTCGACATCTTCGCCGACCAATCAAAGGTTTGCCGATCAATGTTTCTACTATCGATGCGTAGCCCCTTTTAAGCCACCCAGTGATCTCGCATTACTTCATCCAGCTATACTAATCGTCAACAACAGGTGTGTTCGGAGAACCGGATTAGCGAGCTCAAGGTTAGCGCGATGATTTGATCTTGGATGTGTCATTTGATCTTGGATGTGTCATTTGATCTTGGATTTAGTAAGCGAGGTACGAAGAACGGACCCCAGGTCTTAGGAGGTTAAAGATTATTTGCAGTTGTTTGGTTAATGTCAAGCTGTCTATAATCCTGGAGTTGTGAGCTCCAACACTATGCCTGACATTTGCTCAGAGAGGACAAAACAACAACGAAGCAGACCAGTCTGTGGTTGTGAATGCTTGCAATTATTTGTTAGGAGATGTACTAAGCCAAGATCAAGTATCATGTTTCACACACTTTATACTGTCACAAGCTTGTGCAAACCTTTTTGCCAACTTCGCAATAGATTTTAACAAATGTTATTATTTATGCATCTATAATGTGCAAATGACTGAAGATGTCACTTGGATGCTTGGCATATAATGTGCATAATAATGTCCCTTTTAAAGAGATATCTAACTGAGGCTTTCACTGAAATTGACCTACCTTGTTGAGTCTTTTCTACCAATTGGTTTTTCATCTGTAATGCCAAAAAAAAAAAAAAAAAATCCACCAGAAGGCACTGTGAATGGAAACTAGGAGGTCAGAAACAAAAAACCATCCAACATATTTTGAGTGTTTTTGATGAAACTACGGTAGGAAGATATAATTTTTTGATATATGATAGTGTTAGAGGACTTACTAAACAGATGTATGTCACTTGACAGCATTAAAAAAGCGAAATTAATTAAATTAATTATGTTGAATAATTTTTTTTAAAAAGTGGTCAACCAAACGGTTGATTTGGCCCTTTATGATGCTAATGCTAACATAACCTAAATGTTACTAAAATTTATTATTTGCCATAAAATCAGACCACTACACCCATTTTGTTTATCCATTGCTATTGATAAATCACATTAAGTGTTAGCACAGCAAGAATATGCTGTTATAATTTCCTCAGTAAGTCATTTTTGTAACTTTCTGAGTTAATATTAGTAAATATTGTACAAATCAAGAATAACACGTGGAAGTCACAAATATCACAACTGATTACCTTTTAATCAAATTACAGTAGCTGGTAAATTAATATTACTAAGTTTTCAAAATTATAATTTCATGTTTAACAAGTACTATATGGACGCTAAACAATTATATGGCTAAAAATCACATGGTCCTGTGGCATGATACTCATGATACCACCCACCTTCAACCACAGTGTGTTTGAGGTCATGGTTTCATATGAAGCCACAAGGGCTGGCACTCTCCACCAGTATATTGCCAACAAACCAGATGAGCGGGACTTTAAATTGTTCTACACTTGCTGCTGTATCAGGGGGATCTACATTCTTCAATGCTCCCCTTAGTGAAAAGGAACAGAAGCTCCCTCTAAGGGGCCAAAGTTGTAAAAAACACTATGCAAACCCATAAAAGAACCTCAGCTCTTCACAAGTTTCAGCTTGGTCCAGAACCTGCACACCTCCTTGGGTGTCAGGTGCATTGGTACTGTATGACCAAACTGCACCGGTGGAGCTCCCCTGATGGCAGACAAAGACCTGATGAAGAAGGGCCATGGAGCCTGTGATTACAGGTCTGATGAAGGTCTGATTACAATGAAATGGTTTGACAAGAAATGTGGAGGAATTAAACTTTCTGATATGCTATTACACCTGTATAAGACAAGTTATAAGTTACAAGTTAAGGAGATGGCATATTCCACTGTTCGGATACATCCTTGACCTGGTCTACAAGAGGGACTGTGCCCTACTGGACCAGAAACCGTAGCTCTCAAAAGGATTCCACCTGGCTGTGTCTGAACCAAGTTAAAAAGCCAGCATCTAGAGTTGGACAACCATGATTCAGCTCTCCAAGACCACAGAATCAATGCTACACCCTAAGACCCCAACGACCAAAACCACAAGCAGATGTGCTTGATTTGCTCTGTTTTTATTTTATTTTTTAAAAAACAAAACTGATTTTGCACAGTAGCATTCAATCAGAAGTGGCCTGAATGTGAGTATTTTGTGCTGTAGCACATTTTTCACATTTGCAGATGAAAAAACTATGTATTTTGTTGTTTGATATAATACTTTCCTTTGATGGAATTTTCAACTGTATTATCTAATGTACTTGTATTTGCATGACATTTCATACTTTTACCATAAAGGGACATCTCAACCGTTTGGTGGAGATCAATATTTTAAAAACTACAGGGTCTATTGAAAAAAAATATTGATTGTGGTTATTACTCACCCAAATCAATAAGAAATGCAAACAAAAAATTTTTTTCATTGCTTTTTTCTCGGTGAGGACATCAAAGGGATTTATTTTTATAATACTTTTTTTATAATCACAATGACACTCAGTATACTGATTGAAAAACTGACCAGTATTCAGGTTTTTTAATTATTGTTTTGTGTATCCATTGAAGTGTAGATACTAACATATCCTGTGCTATGGCAGTACTTTAAACATGGAAACTGATCTATTATTGATGATGCCAAAATTGCCCTTATTCCTGAAGTTGGGCTGCAAGCAAAAACAGTTGCATTTAATAAAATTGGATAAACAAAAACTTTACTTATCTGTAGATCTCTTGTAAAATAAACAAATACAAAGAACAGAATTTTTAAAAAAAGAAACGAAACATTTTTAAGTGATCCTCTTTGTTTTCACACACACACTTTAGGAGCTGCTACTGGAGTCATTTTATTTGGGCCAGCACAGCACAGTGTCCCTGACATTCTGACCAAGAAGCCCAAATGAAGCCACAGTGAAATTGCCACACACACACACACACACACACACACAAACCACCAGCAACAACAAAAACATAACTGATTTAGTTCATGTACAAGAAATACTCACTTTTCTCCATAGCACTCCATTAAGTGTAAAATAAGAATTTGGACCCTCCATCCTTCATGTATGGATATGTGCTGGTGTTCCTCAAGACTGGCAACCTAAGATATCCCCCCCAGGTGATGTTCTAAAGTTAAATAATCAAAGTTAAAACACTTTTAATGGTCATTTTAGAATAATTGAATCTACTTGTGATGGCTGCAGCCACGCAGTGTCAATATCTACCAAACATCAGTGTTACAATAGAGGCTTAACCATAACACTTCACTTACATTTTTCTTTCTTTAAATATAGGATTTAATTTACAGGAAAATAAAGAATTGGTTTTGCTGTAGAATTAATTTACTTATATAATCAAATTATGCTGTATTCTAAAATAAGTGCACACATTTTAGTTTACACTGTTATGTATGTATGATTTAATCTTTCTTTGTTTTCTGAGTTACGTCAGTGGCAGCTGCTCCCAGTCCCTTGGTTGATGAGCTAAAAGTTGGAGCAAGTATGTGGGGACCTGCAAATTGTGTCATATCACATTTCTGAATCATCGGGGGAAATGGAATTTGTGATGTTAGTTTTAGTTGGGTTTTGTGTGTTCTACGCCTTTCTGTGTTTTTGTTGGCTGATCAGCCACTGTTTAAGTTTCCCCTTTGTCTCATTTAGGTAGGTTAGTTTGTTTGAGTTAGTAGTATTGTTTTTTACCAGCTTTTGAGAAGAGTTCTGTTACTTTGACCTCTTTTATGGGCCCAAGATTTGGAATTTTCTGTATAATTTAACCAAGTTTGTTTTAGGATCAAATAAAAAAATGTTTTTTGCACTTTAACCTGTGCCTGACGTTCCTTCACTGCTCGGTCCATCACAATACTAAAAAGTTAGCAAGGATAGCATTTCTCATTTTTAATTTTCATTAAAGTGAATGTACATAGATATAAGTTTAAAATATATATATATAAGCAAGTGTGATTGCACAGCTTGTGTACCCTGAACCAATCATTCGGACAATTAAGTCGGTGACTTTCATCTGTGAAGTAATGACAGGCTGCTTTCACACAGTGTCATAGAGTAGCTAGCACTGCCTCCATCTAAGTGAAGAGCAGATTAGCTGTATACTGAGAGGGTCTGAATGCAGCCAACATTCTCAGCCCCGCGAGGTTAACCCTTTCACAACTGTAGTGGGATTTCTCTTTAATGTATTGTCTTAATGAAGATGCTTTGATGTCACTTGGTTTTAGGCTACGTCCACACTAGCCCAGATAGATTTGAAAACGGCGTTTTCGTCTGAAAACGCTCCGCGTCCACACCAGCATTTTCAGTCATTTTCACAGAGTTGTGTGTCCACACTGAAACGGCTGAAAACTCTTAAGTTCCAGTACTGCGCATGCGTGAAACGCAAGAATATTAGGCTTGCCTCATTTCTGTCTGCCGCTTATTTACTTTCACACTGGTGATGGCAATGTAGCTTGCCATCACCAGTGTGTGAATGTGTGTGTGAATGGGTGGATGACTGGATGTGTAAAGCATTTTGGGGTCCTTAGGGACTAGTAAAGCACTATACAAATACAGGCCATTTACCATTTACCATTACTTTCTGGCTCGTTAAAACGTCACGGCAAAATGTCGAGGAAAAGCACCGAGTTTTTTAAATGGACTAACAATGAGGTGGAGTTGTTGCTGGGAGTAACACAAAAGTACAAAGTTGCCAAGCGAGTGAGAATTAAAGAATTTGTAGATAAGCGATCTGGAGCATGTACAAAATCATATTAATCTTTTTTAGGGCTGTCAAAATTGAGAGCAATCAAAACAACTGCTGTATAATGCCCTCCGCTATCTTTGTTTGTGTTGACTAAGAACCAAAAGGCTTAATATAAAATATATTTAGAAGGCAGTAAATTAGTGTTTTTTCATTTTACTTTGATTACACGTAAATTTTGGAGTGGCGGACCTTAAAGCTACTGAGGTCTCAGAGTGAGGATCGAAGATGGTGGCTAAATATTGGTGGTGGCAGTATAAATACTCACGTGTGTTGCTGTTGCCATCCCAAGTGCAGGTATGCGCGTGCCCTTTGCGTGGTCTAGTGAACGAGGGAAAGAAGGGGATCAAAGTATTAGCGCAATCTACCTTTAAAAAGTCTAAATGGGACAAATGATCATTTCCTTTAAATTTTAAAATAAAAAGATGTTGTTATCAACATAGAGGTCATTTAGGTTAAATTAAATAATTGAATTGAATTAAATAGTTAGACTGTGTTCCTTTTTCTTTTTTTAACCTTTTTCCTCACAAATGCAACACCCAATCTCATACCTTCTATCTATATACAGTGATCTCTAAATGGTTTGTCAAACAGAGCAACCTCAGCCTAATTTCAAATAATAACTTTAAAAGATGATATCAAGCATTTTTAAGTTGAAATAACTTTCTTCATCACAAGCTAGCTGGTGTAATCTGTTAAAAGACCTTTGACGAGTAGGTAAAGTTCTAGAATAAACCAATAACTTGCATTATCAACCATATGATTTTCAAACTGTTAGAATTCACCTTTTACTTACCATGTTTTATTTCATAGTGGAGGAGAAGTCCAGTGATATCTGATCAGGTCACAGTCTAGTTGAAAATGGCAGTTTTTGAAGAATGACGTGGCTTCTTCTGAGGCTCATCTTCAACTCTAACAATTAGGCAAACTTTTTACCCAATATTTTATCAAAGATGCCCAACCTATGACCCAACAGAATTAGTCAAGCTGTGGAGTGAATTGAAGAACCCAGCACATTACTAACCCAACTCCTGAGTCATGACTTTTGAACCAATATTTGGTCACAATAACCCAACTTAAACCTATGGCTTTTACCCAGAAGTTGAGTTATAAAAATAACCCAGCATTTTTTTTAGGTTTTAGTAACCAGGGCAGCACAAACTGAGATTACTCTTGTGCCAAAGATGAAATCAGATTTTGAACTTTTCATCCTGGATGCCATCATGAAATTCATCCATATCAGGAGATGTTCCAGATCAAAACTCTTTTTTACATGCAGATGCAACAAAAGTGCTGCAGTGACAATGTCACGGCCCGGAGAATCAGCAGGCCGCTGATTAGTAGTTTTGTCTCTCTGTCAAAGGAGTTTGCAAAGAAAAGCGTCTGGACTTCTTTAAGTTGCTTGAAGACGTTTCACCTCTCATCCGAGAAGCTTCTTCAGTTCTAAGGTCAAATGGCCGAGAGTCCCAGATTTAAACCCAGTGGGAGTTTCCCCCCAAGGAGGGACAAAGGACCCCCTGATGATCTTCTAATCACATGAGCCAAGGTGTGAAAGCGGGTGTGGGACCTAATCACCCCGGGTTTCGGGTGAGCTCATTGTGAAACCTGGCCCCACCTTGTCATGTGAATTGAATTAGTTTTGTCTCTCTCTCTCTCCCTCCCTCTCTCTCTTGCCTTCTCTCTCTCTCGCCAGGGAGGATCTCACTGCAGGTTCACGCCCTCGGCTCATGCCCCTCTGAAGAAGAAACACCTGGGCCTCATTAGTGCAACCGGCATTTAAGCCAGGGAGAGACTTCTACTCATTGCTGGATCGTTATGTGTGACTTGTATCCCCTGGACCCGACCTTGTGTTCCCTGAGTGGATTCCTATTTTTGTGAGTGTTTGGAGAGAGACTGATTGTGAGTGGAGAGTGTCTGAAAAGGAGCAAGTGTCTTTTCCCCTACCTGGATTCCCCTGGAGCCTTTTTCACTGTCACTGTTTTGTATATAGCGCCACCCCTGCACTATTTGTATATACACCTGGTGGAACTGTAATAAATACCAACTGTGTGCGAGTCTTCAAGCGAACTGTGACAGACAAAGATGGAGATTCAATTCAATTCAATTCAATTTTATTTATATAGCGCCAAATCACAACAAAAGTCACCTCAAGGCGCTTTATATTGTACAGTAGATACAGAGAAAAACCCAACAATCATATGACCCCCTATGAGATAAAGATACAGGATTAATTCATCATGTAAAAGAAATACATATTTAACATACACAGAGCAAAACATCTGCATTAATCATCAGCGAGTACTTTAAATTGATGGAGTCAAGTGACAGTTTGGATTTATTTGTGAAAGAGAGGAAATGAAAGGGCTGTTGAAAGTCTTTGAGCACTTAAGCATGACATGGTGAAGCTCTAAACAGGGCAACCCTAATGTGTCTGAATAAATGGTGAGGCATTTAGCATAAACACCACGAGTGATGATCAATGAATAAATGATTTTTTTTTACTCAATGTGCATTTTTAATTCTGTCTCTGTGCTTTTTGTTCTTAAGGCCTTTAGTGAGCTGTTCATGGTGCTGAACAAGCATAAATCACTATTTAACTACTTGGAATTTTCCTTTGGATTTTACCCGTGCTCATCCAGTCACTTTAAATTCTATAACACAATAAAGTGTTACTATTAATAGTTTGAAGGAGGGGTAGGACTACACTATTAATGTGAATTCCCCAATCCTCTGCTGCCTACCCACCATCTATCTTTCCTCCCTCTGTTTTCTATCTTTGTCTCTCTGTGAGTGGCATTTGTGGTGTGTGTGATGTGTGTCAGTGGGGTTTGGCAGTTCTGCTGGTTCCTGCTCCTCCTCGGCTGGAGCACCTGCAGTAACTGATAATCAGTCCAGCACATCAGTTTGGAAGAATTTGACTCTATTTTTGACACAGAGCAGCTTTAATTCTGACATGTTGGATTTTCTCACATGAACTGCTCGCTTCCAGCTCTTTCACACCATTTTTGTTGGACTCTGTTGGACTTGGTTGTTCCAAAGCTCTATTTTTAACAGCAGGCATGGGCGCTTTGTGTTCCTACTGCTGCTGGAGCTGATTGAGGCCATTCAATACAACACTGATGATTCCAGCAGACATGCCACAGCACATTTCAGAAGCATCCCTGAAGCATCTCTTTGCTCCGCACCACTAAAAATAACTCTGGCTCTGTTTTTACAGAAGCTCCATCAAGCTGCACAAAACAGAGGAAAATGTGCAGAACAGAAGAAACAGCAAAGGAAATCCTGTCAGTGTTGAAAATAGAAGAGCCTGTGCAGACCAACATGTTTCACTTCTAAAATACACCAGGTGTGGTTTGAAGGACGCAACAAAACCACATCAGAAAGACATCAGAGACTCATCACATCACTCGCTGGATTCACTGGATTATTTTTCTTTATTATTTGGAAGAGAGAAAATAAAACTTGACTGTTTGTGTCATTGTGGTGCTGCATGGCCCACTTTCTCCTGAGATTCAGTTCACAGACAGATGTTCTGATAGTTTTCTTTAGAATTTGCTGCTATAATTCAAAATTGATTGTGTGATTAATGATGGTGAGCCAGATGGGCCAAACCATGATACTATCAGCAGCATGTTTCATTGTAGTGGTGTATCATTGAGGGGATACATGGACTGGTGCTTATATAGTGATTTTCTATTTTCATGTGGACTAAAGTAGTGGACTGACCAACAGACTGACATTAACATCAGAGCCGTGCTGCTAGTGTGGCTAAAAGAAAAGAGAAGAAGAGACAGTCATGTTGATATGAACATTAGAGAAACACATCATGGAGCTGAAATATGATCCTGCTTCCTCATTTGGACTCATTCACCTCAGCTGACACATTCAACAGCAGACAGGTTTTTGTAGCAGTCTGTCTCACTGTGGGAGGATACTACATCTTTGGCTCTGGAACTAAACTGTCTGTAACAGGTAAGAACAAACATTTATTTTCCTTCAGTTGTTTTATTGTAGAAGTTGAAAATGTGTTTAAAGTCAGTTTCTGCTGCTTCAGGCTTTACATGTTAGTTGTTTCATCATTAGTAGAGAATTCATCTGCAGCCATTGTTACATAAGAAAAGCTCAATAATCTCTGAGAACATGTTGAAATCTCACTGAACAACTAAAGTTATTCTTTATTTCTGCAAATATTAGTGATGTTACAAATATTTAGGATTTGCTCATCTCAGTAATTCTGCACCATCTGCTGGTTTTTCAACACAAGATCATATTTGATGTTAAAAATAAAGTAATATTGATTTATAAATGTATTGTTAGGAGATTTTAACTTTCCGTTGATGAAGAAACTCATTTTTAATTGTCAAATATTTATGTGTCTACTTCAAAAAGTATCTTTTAGCAAACAAAATTTTTAAATAATAATAATAATGGATTGGATTTCATATAGCGCTTTTCAAGGCACCCAAAGCACTTTACAATGCCACTATTCATTCACTCTCACATTCACACACTGGTGGAGGCAAGCTACTGTTGTAGCCACAGCTGCCCCGGGACAGACTGACAGAAGCGAGGCTGCCATATCGCACCATCGGCCCCTCTGGCCAACACCAGTAGGCAGTAGGGTAAAGTGTCTTGCCCAAGGACACAACGACCAGGACAGAGAGCCCCGGGATCAAACCGGCGACCTTCCGGTTGCAGATACGCTTCCCAACCCACTGAGCCATGGTCCCCCCAAATGAGATAAAATTCAGAAGCAATTTGATGTTAAAAAATGTAGGAAAAAATAACTTTTTTAAACTCAGATATGTATTTTTCACATTTATCATATGACCCTAAAATGTACATTGAAATAAAAGGGTAATGATGTTAAAATTGATAATTCTGGTATTAAAATGTACAAAGAAACCTGAGCTTTGGTTAAATTTACATAACAAAAATGAGAAATGAGACATTACATTGTTAAACACTTTGTGCAGCATGGACTGTTTGGAAATGTGCTTTCTAAATACACTTGACCTTGACCAAATGTGTTCGTTCAGAAAGCCGCTTTTTTAGGAATATATAAATATCTTTGTTAAAACGGATACTGTTAAAGACTATAATAAAAACAATTAACATACATAATCTTTAGTTAACAAGTAATGATTTAATAGCAATATTTACATTTGTTCAAGAAGAAAGTAATACATATTTTAATCATTAAATTAATGTATTATTTCAGAATATTTTTAAATAAGAGAAAACATACATAAAATTACAATGAACAAAAAATGCAATGAAAAACATTTTAATTTTAGATATAATGATGCCAACTGAAGTGTTTCTATCCTGATGAATAGATTAAATTTATTTTAATTAAATTTGACAAAATTACATACATTTAGGAAAAATATCATGAAGTAAATGTCAGATCTAAAAAACAATGTCAGACACAATGAACATTTCAGATTAATTTAATAAAAAATATTATGTCTGTTATATGAAGTTATATTTGCTTCACAATTTGCATGTATGAAAAAATATATAATTAGAAACATGTTTTATTTCATATATGAAAAGAAAATATTGAGATTCTGTTTCTGTGTTCATTTTATTAGATTAAAGTTTATTCAATTCAATTCAGTTTTATTTATATAGCGCCAAATCACAACAACAGTCGCCTCAAGGCGCTTTAATATTTTATAATATTAAATATTTAACATGTGATTCCCACACTGTGAGTACTAAAATCTTAAATGAAGTTTTAAATAGTTTTTAAAAGTTATATGATGTTAAATGTCTTTGTTATTATTACACTAACCATAAAAGTCACAAAGGGTTAGAGTTCATTCATGAAGGTAAAGGACAAAAGAGGGAACATCACTAACACACTGTGAGTCCATCACAGGACAAACAGAAACAGAGAACCAGTGATACTCACAGCCACACCTACAGACTATTCAGAATCACCAGTTAACTGAACAAACTTGTCTTTGGATTGTAGATGGAAATCAGAGCACCCAGAAAAGAACGACACAGGCACCGAGAGTTCATGCAAACACACAGCAGAGGCCCACCCGACCAGCAGGTCTGAACCCACAACCTTCTTGCTTTGAGGCTACAGCGCTAAACACCATGTTACCATTTATGCTTTCTTCATTTATGTCTTATAACATAAATAATACAAAAAGAAACCCTGACTGTAAGTTCTGTGTTGTTCAACCAGCAGGACCCAGAGTCCACCTGGAGGGGAACAGCTCCCTGCTGTGTGTGCCCCCAGCCATGTTTCCTCCTCTGGTCCAGCTGTCTTGTAAAAGACAGAAGAAGAACAGCCAGCTGAAGGAGCTGCCCCCTGCTGATGGAGAGCAGCTGGGGCTGATCCATGAACAAGAGAACAGCACATATAAATGTAACTGCTATGTGAAGCACGAGGGGGGCACAGTGGAGGCCCAAACACAACAAGGTAATGAAGGCTTGGTGACTGTGTTCAGCAGTGATTCAGCTTCATGTGGAGATGCTGTCAAAGAGAGCAGAGGAGCAGAGGACTGACATTTCTCACTGCAGCTCCAAACATTTGACTCCTTTTCTGTTTCAGAGGTTCCAGCTCCAGCAGCCTCCTGTCCTCCAGAGAGAGAGCCAGCAGACCTGCCAGCTCTGCAGCCAGCTGACTGTAAGATCACCTGCTGCCTCTCTGCATGGACAGCTCCAATGTCCAATGAGGGAGCTGGAACAAGTTTAGGGACTCAGTCTTAAAGTTGCACTAATTGATCAAATCTTCATCCAACAAGCTCTGATAAAGCCACTGTACACTAGCTGCTCAGCACCAAACAGCAGACAGACCATAATATGTCAGAGATCAGTTTGTTAGCTGCTTGTGGAGTTCTTCTGCCCCCAAGTGGACACAAACACTACATCAATTCATCCACTTGAAGAAGAAGCTGTGACTGTTTCTATTTGGACTTTTTCTCCTTGATGTGAGAGGAATAACCCGACTGTCTGTCTGTCTCTTTGTGTCTGTCTGTCCTTCAGTGTCCTTCCAGTCTCAGTGCAGGGTGAAGCTGCTCTGCCTGCTGTACACAGTGCTGATAGTGAAGAGTCTGGTGTACTGCTGTGGACTCTCTCTGCTGATGATCCTCACAAACAAGGGACCGTCCACCAACTGCACACATGCTGACTGACTGTTTTCTGCTCGCCTTTTCTCACCATCAGATTTCCTCGAGTCAGCAGTCAGAAATGTAAATAATGTGCTGGTTGGTTCAATGTTTCATTACTGAGCATTTGACCTTTTCTCATTGAATTATCTTACACTGTTTAATATAAATTTACAAATAAACATGTTTGATGTGTTTGTATGAAGTGTAGATTCTTTATGTGAAGTTTTAATATTTTGTAGATGTCTGCAGAAAAACTCGGGTGATGCATTCAGAACCCACCATAATACAATAACGGTGTAGTTATTTGCTTGAAGTAAAAATAAAGATTTGAATGTTAAGAATATGCTTCTAAATTTTTCTGTCATACATAACCTGTGTGACTGCAGCATTCATAGATGATAAACTTGCTCTCCTGCAGCAGACGGGCTGTGTGGGTTTCTGCTCTGCAGCCTCCACACCGTTAGCTGTGGCTTTTCACTTTAATAACACAATGACAGTTACAAGCATGAACTCTGCTTCAAGTTATTCAGGAAGCATCTGTGTTCATGTATGTGAGAGAAACAAAGTGTGAACTCAGAGCAGAGTTGATGTTTAGTACGAGCACAGCATAAAAATACAAGATGAAGTCTAAACATTAAATACCACAGAAGTCACGTAGAACCATTATGATTTAAAAGTACTGAAAAAAGTGAATAAATTAAGACAACATTTGTAAAAACAATTTCACAAGACACCATCAGTTCAGATAGATATTGAGCATCTTTCTAACTTTTCCTAATAATCATAAATATGTAAAACATTTAACTTCCTAGGACCTGGTGTCCACATATGTGAACAACACATTTTGGGTTGTCTAAACCAAATTACTACATTTTGCTCCACAAGGGCCTGATATCCACTTATGAGGACATTATACTAACACTGTCCCATCAAAAAGTGAATGTCCTCATATGTGGATCTCATTTTTCTCAAAAACAAAAACATTCATCAGGTCCCAATCAGCCCAAAGAGCAAAGAGAAATTAAAAATGTACGCCATGAAAGAGTTCGTGTCTCAGGAGGTTAAAACAAATGTGTCATTGATTAATCAGCTTAATTATTCAGACTAGTACAATTTATACAAATAATAAATTTGAGTTAAAAAATGTAAACAAAATCATAATTATAATCAAGACCAGCACAGAGAAACAAACTCAAAATAAAGATCATTTACTAATTTGATGATTTAACCAGTGCTGAATATTTTTTAAGTTCACCCACGCTGTACTATAAATTCTGTTGATATTAATATTAATATTTAAATCGGTGATAATTTTTTAAAACAAATTTTTAAAATATAAATTATAAATTACCTGAACTTTAGCGATGCTTTTAAAGAATTAATATTTTTACAATCTTAAATGTAAATATAAAATATATTTTCCTGATGAGATTTACTCCACACAGCTTAGTGTTTATGTCTCAGACGCTCGATGGCGAAGAAATAAGTGAAGTTTATTACAGGAGGTTCGGTGTGACGACAACGAGTGATGAAAACAAACATGAACTAAAAATCAGCTCTGAGGTAAATAACTCATTTACAAGGATGTATCACATATCACACCACGCTGTGAGATGCTGTCAGTAGCACTGAAGGAAAACACTATGAACAGTATTGAGGCGACGCCAGTCTCTCCGATCCTTTTGTCTTGGTAGAGATCACAGAGATGTTTCCAAGTAGGCCTACTTTTGTACTGTTGTGTAAATGTGTATGTAAAGGTGGATGACTGCCTACTGCAAATGAAATCTAACCATGGGTACAAATAAATGAAGCTGAAGCTGACGTAAAACGCAGCCCTGTTTTTATTACTGTTTATAGATATTATCATTGATGATCATCATTTTGAATGATTCTTAAAAAGGGTTTAATGAATCCTTCAGTCTGAAACCAACTTGGAACAAAACACATTAGAAGATGTGGGAAAGAACCACAGTGTGCACAGATTTTAAACACACAACCGAACCACATGTGTTTGTTTTACAATAAGTTGTTCATTTTAAATGTTGTTAGATATAATTTAAAATCTAATTGATTTTCATATTACATATTTTCTTTAATTTTCACATAAATATGAATAAATATCAGTTTTCTTAAAACTGTCACTAAGAGTTCAAATGTATTTAGGTTAAATAAAAACATCCATCATTCTGAAAAATCAAATCTGTGTCTGATCGTTTTTCTCTCAGCTGTAGCTTCAAAGTAGCTTCTTCTGCTCTTTGTTTGTATAAAGATGATGAACACACAAATGAAATGATCAGAGGACACAGATGTGAACCTGCAGCAGACCTACACCTGCCTGTTTCTACATATTCATCTTTCCTTATGTTGCTTTCATTGTGTTTCCTTTTTACCTGCATGAAAATGTTTGAAGTATATTATGATCTTACAACTAAATCAAATATTTGTAAGTGATGAACATCTGTGGCCGATATTGTGTTTGTGTATTTCCTGTGAATTCAAAATGTCGTCAATAAAACAGAAGAATTAAAGATTAGATGGTGTGCATATAATTTATTGTATTTTGTTTCACAAAAACAATGAAAATTTGACCAAATTCAACAAGTTACATAAAGAAGAAAACAACAGATAACAGTGTGTGTTAGTAAATTCACAGCAACCTGAATGTGTTTGTGGGAACATGAATGTTTTTGAGTGTTTCTGCATCATGTGACCCAGATTTTTGGATCTGCTGTCAGATTGAAATGAAGACGATGAAACCACACAGCAGCTTCAGCTGAGCTGTCAATCAGCAGCAGCAGTCTTATCTGTGGGCTGCAGGGGCTGATGGGAGCTTTGAGGACCTGTTAGAAACCACGTGGCCCTCGTCTGATCTCACAGCTCGTCCTTGTTTGGCCTCAGCTGCATCAGAGCGCCACTTCTCCCCAGGTTCACCAGAGGAAACACCACTGCACAAAATGCTTTTCCTCCCAGCTGCTGCTCTGTGCTGTCTGTGTTCAGGTGAGTGTTTCCAGCCAATCAGGAGCCAACAAACTCAACCTGTAACAAACACTGTCACACTAACCTTCATCTATCTGTCTGTCTCTCTACAGCACTGGTTACCATGGCAGCAGAACAGCTGTTTCAGGATGATGTAACATTGACCAGGAGAGTTGGAGAAAGTGTCTCCTTCAGCTGTGGAGGGTTAGAAAAGTGTGATAGTGAATATATACGTTGGTACCAGAAGAAAGAAACAGAAAAAATCAACATTATTCTTGTTTTTAATAAAAACAGCGGTTCTGTTGATTCAAGTTTCGGTCATCCTCAGAAAGATGATTTCACAGTTAAGAATATACAGAACGGCTGTGAGTTGAAGATAGAAAAAGTTAAACGTGATCATTCAGCCACCTACTACTGCTCCTGTTACAAGTCTGCTCCCCACAGTGAGAAATGATCCCTGCAGCCTGAACAAAAACCAACAGATGGACAGATGTCAGTGTTTGTGACAGGAAGAGAGCAGTAAACCACAGCCCAGGTTCACAGATTTCACCTCCATCTCAGAGTCACAAACATACTGAGCTCAGGGAGATTTTTATTTACTGCTGTCAGAAATTCAATTCTATTTATTTCTGTGTTGAACAGATTTTTCATCATGTTTTAAAATAGAAAGAAGAGGAACAGATGACATCAAACTTCCAAATGTATCCTCAGTCCCACAAAAACATTTATTCAAAGTGAAAGAAAAACAGATTGTGTCAAACTGGATCAAAGTCCATCCCTCAGTCACAGTCAGAGGTGGGTCGAGTATCCAAAAATTGTACTCAAGTAAGAGTATCATTACTTTAAAATATTATTACTCAAGTAAAAGTAAAAAGTAGGCGTCAAAAAAGTTACGAGTAAGAGTAAAAAAGTACTTGGTGAAAAGGCTACTCAAGTACTGAGTAAATAGCGAGTAACTGTTTGAAATGTCCGATTTATCTTATAAATAAATGCTATCAGACAATCAAAAATAAATAAATATACAAATTTTAGTATTTTCAAAAGGAATATATGTAAAAAGATCCACAAAATAAGACACAACAATTCTAATTTCAAGATTTCAGTTTTTCACAACGTAAAGCTTTTTCAAGCAAAACCTACAGTAAATATATTCGCATTTACAGCAGCCTCAGAGAAAACATTAGAACGAGGCAACTTCAACATAACAGACTACAGCTGATGCGCCAGAATGTCATACTAGGGGTGGTTCTTTTAAATACAAGGAGGGATTAAGTAAATCAGAAACAAATGACACAGAGATGCAACAGGTATAATCAGGAAAAGTTTATTCCCAAGACGGACAGCAGGAATAAAAAAACAAAACAAAACATCTGTGCTAAAATTCCACAGGAATAGGCATTCTAACAAAACTTATTTTGTATACTAAAATACCCTGAAGTATAGACAGTGGATTAACACAATGTAATATGTAAAAATGTAAAAACTACACTCACAAATAAACACTGAAATCAGAGTAAAACTAATTATAAAAGACAAATACAAATTCCCACTATGTGGATGTACATATGTGTATGGCTCACTTTACCATAAATTGTTTCTTCAGTCAGTCAGTGAAATGGTGCTTCAGCTTCAGCAGCAGTTTGCTCTCAAGGTTCTTGCTGTGAAGCTGTGACCGTTTGGCAGTGAACAGGAGTCCTGCATGACTAAAAAGTCTCTCACAGGCTGCAGATGCAGGAAGAGCTGTATTGACTTTGATCGACAGCTTCTTGATGTGAGGAAAGCCATGCAATAGCTCCACACCTCCAGTGAATGGACATGAAAGGTACCTCTCCAGTTCCTCTGCTTCTGGCTTTCCTGACCCCATGGATCTATCATCTTCATCGAATAGGCTGCTGTTTGTGCTGGCCTCATCCAGCTCTGTGTCTAGGTGATGTCTGATGAAGTGGAGACCTGTGGAAAGATGTAAGGTTTTCAAAAGAATTAGGTCTGGTCATTATAGTGCTGTATACACTGCCAAGCTGCAGATGTTTGTTTGGAGCTAGCCTCCAAAAGCTGCCCATACACGGTGTGATTTGGCCCATTTTGAGCAGATTTTTCAGTCGCGCAACCATTTTGGGGATCGGCCGTGTTTTGCCTTAATCGTGTGTGCATCGTGTAGTATACATGGGGTAACGATAAGCAGTTAACACCTCACGACCAGCTCCCAATCATCAATCGTATGGTTGCATGATAATCAAACCAGTTTGAAATCCTGTCGCCTCTCACACTGCGCACGCACAAACACAGAAATGAAAGAAAAGGTGGAGCGGCACGGCAGCGCAGCGTGTGATCTGGACAAAAGAGATGGAGGCACAACTTGGTGGATGAAGCAAGCTCATCCGAGTACACAAGCGTAGAGCTGCCACCGGGGCAAAAGAAAAATAGAGCTATATCACATTATAAAGTAAACGGTTTATTGTTCTAACAATATACCTTTCACGTTTGAACAATTTATATTGTACAAACGTGATAATTATGTATATTGCAATAACGTGATATTATATTGTTCAAACATGAACAGTATATTGTTAGAAAAACATACTTTTCACGTTATAACGTGATATAGCTCTATTTTTCTTTTGCCCCGGTGGCAGCTCTACGCTTCCGTATCCGAGGCTTTTCAATGTGGCCTCACAAAATTATCACGACTACAACAACCATGAAAGGAGTTGGATGGACATTGCTGCTCAATCACAGCAGCCTGGTCAATGTTTTTCATTAGTAATTTAGCAGAGTTGATGGTGTGTGTCTGTGTGAGTGAAAGACAGAGGGAGAGCGAGGGACAGATTTTGTATGATAAGCTTCATATTATGGACGCACAGTTTGAGCACTCAGGTCGCATCAGAGCATCAGGCCGTATAGTGTGAGACCCTGCATCGTGACCTATGAACTTCTAACCTCTGCGATTTAATTGTACAGTTTGAGCAGGAGCGGAATAACGTGACTGAAAAAAATCGCAGTGTTTGCCCAGCTTAATGCAGACTGTTTAAACTAAACAAGCTGCTGTTTCACATAATAAACCCTGTCAGCCGCAGTATTGCCTTCTGTTTTAACAGTTAAAGCAGTAAAGACGAGCTGTTTGCATGTTCGTGGAACTCTAGCGTCATTAACCAGGCTAGCTGTTAGCTTATAGCTCATGCAAGCTAACCAACGAGCAGTTAAAAAGACAGCTGAAGCTGCACAAAACACCCACAAACATACCTCACTACAACGTAGCGCCGGAAATATGACTCGCAGCTCGAGCTCGACACAGCTGCTGTAACATAAGACTGACATCCAGCTAACCACAGCTAAAAAGATATTTAGAGAAAACCTACCGTTTCCTCAGTTGTTTCACGCTGAAAAGTTGGTTTGTTTTGGCTCTGACTGAAGACACCGACACTGCAGACATAGCTGTTCTTTTGTGCTGCTTTTAAGCGAAACATTCTTTGTATGTGAGGCCAAAGGTGTTCATCCTCTTCGGCTCTAGCGTAGACTCTGCCATCATATTTCTTCTTTCCGTGTGTCGCTATTTTGAAATGCTTGGGCCGCTCCGCCCGCCACGGTTTCAAACTGGTCATGTGACTGTATGGCCGCGTCTCATTGGTAAAAAAGTTACCGGAAACTCCACTTACGGCATGTTATCTAAAGTGTGTTGTGAAATCAGTTTTACCCCGGTTCTTTGATTCGTCGAGGGATTCAGAAAACGGCACCGGAACTCAGTAATCATTTTTACAAAAACTTTATTCATCTTTATTCATCTTCATTTAAGCATGCACTTCTAGAAGGGAAGACGAGGCCGGTGTCCCTCTGAAACAATCTTCACCCCTTTGTTAGTTCCACCCAGCTTTATAGGAGCGACCCCATCATAAATCCCCATGTGTGCTGCAAACTCTGTGTCTGTGTCTATGTGCACGAGCACGTGAATGACTGTGTGTGCATACCTGGTATGTGCGTGCACGTGAGTGAGTGTGCATGTGGATGTGTGAGTGTATCAGTTAAAACACTGTGAGTGGGTGTCTCTTCCTAGGGGCCATAAATACCATCTCCCCTCCAGACCACAGTTACCAAGTTAAATGTTGAGACCCCCACACAGGTATCCTCTGGGGAATTTCCACTCAGCACTCTTTGTCTTACTCTCACAGTTCAACTGGGGAGGGTCTAAGATCTACTCCTAAGTTCATGACACAGTCAGGCCTTTATTTATATCCAGGGCAGTGTCAGTGTCTCTACCATAATTCTACATTCTATCTAACACATTTCTAAACTCTAAAACAAACTAAACATTCCTACATGTCTAAACTCTAAAATAAGCTAAACATTTCTACAAGTGTTAAACTATTTTTTTTTTAAAGTAACGAGTCGAATTTTGCAAATGTGGGGGAGTAAAAGTACCGTTTCTTCTTCATAAATGTACTCAAGTAAAAGTAAAAAGTATCGTGCAAAAAAGGTACTTAAAAAGTACATTTTTTTCAAAAACTTACTCAAGTAAATGTAACGGAGTAAATGTAGCTCGTTACTACCCACCTCTGTTCACAGTGTTAATGTTCTCTTCATGAAAACTCTTCCAGCAGCACTTGTTGTTTAACACCTTTCAGTACATTTAACCAGACACTTTCACTTTAGGACATTTTAAAGACAAATCTTAGACTGATGTCAGGTCAGGATTGTGTCCTTCTAGCAGCGGCTCATTAGGATGCTGATTTTGTTGGACAGATTTTGATCTAGTTGGTTCCCAGGTTGTCCAAACCCAGCAGGTCATGGCCGCCCTGACCTGGTTGTGCCAGAGGTTTGTTCCCTTAAAAAGAGACATGCTCCTTCCCACTGTCTGCAAGAAATAGAAGTAAATAAATATGATTCTAGTTCATCAAAATCATTTTCAGTGGGCACTGGATTAAAATTCAATGATAAGAAGACTGAGGTGATGGTTTTTGGTAGCCCCACTGAGATCCCCAATGTATATTTAGATACCTTGGCCCAGCACAATAAGCCAACTGTTACAAACCTGGGAGTCAAAGTGGACTCTGAACTGAAGCTTGACAGTCAGATTAAGGCAGTCATGAAGTCAAGCTTTAATGTAATGCACTTTATATAGGGGCCAGTGCTTCATACATTCCTCATCCACAGAGGCCGCGAAATGCTGCGACTCGTCTTTTAAGTGGCACTCCAAAGTTGGAGCACATTTCCCCTATTGTAGCTTGACTTCACTTGCTGCCCATTCCTTTTAGGTTCCATTTTAAAATTATTTAATTGGCTTTTAAAGCCTTCCATGTTCTGGTTTAGGACCTGGATAGTTTGGGGATAGAAGCTCCTCTTGAGTCCCTCTGCCCTTGCGCAGATGGTGCAGAACCTGCCTGATTGCAGAAGTTGGAACAGATTGTTGCAGGGACGGGACAGGTCCTTCAATATCTGAGCTTCTGTAGCCCAGCATCTCCTGGTGTAGATATTCTGAAAGGAGGGGAGAGCAGTCCTGCAGCAGCGTTCTGCCGTACTTCTTCTTAACATCCATGACTCACTGCTGATGCTCCCCAGCATTAGCGAGTGATTTGGAGGGCTCCCACTGCAACTGGCACCGGAGGAACTGCATCGCCGTGATCCTCCCTGGAATCCTTCTAAATGCAAGCGCCGGGGACGTGGACATGTATGTGGCACACGCTCTGGGAAGCTGCCAGTAGTAATATAGCTACAGCTTTTTTTTTTCAATTTGTGCTTATCTACTAGGCACAAACACACATAGATGATTTAACTGCATTAGGAGCATTTTGCTTTTTTCTTTAGCGATCTTATCATGTCAGAGGTCCAGCGGCGCCAGACCCATCGGAGCCGCCTTTTATCATGCCATTACACTTTCTACGACCATCCGATCCTTCAAATAGGTTTTCACCTGTTGCTTACACCTTTATCTCTGCATCTCAGAGGCCAGCTGAAACCAAGCCCCACCTATATAAAAATGCCCTAATCAACCACACTAACCCTTTACATCGGCCCTTGAGAGCATAACACTTCGTTCATCAGCACGAGCATTTTACTTTTAATTTAACTGTTTTAGGAGCATTTTGCTTTTTCTTTAGTGCTCTGAAACACACAGGGGTAATAGTTTCAAACAGAATACCACAAACAGCAGGCATTCCTGCTCTGATACTTCAGATTCTTAACTCTGCGACAGTTAGACAGAGGGGGGTTACAGTTAGACCCCCTACAATCAGCAGAAGAGGTCATCCTTATCAAGAGCATCTCAACTGTACATCCATAGTTTTCAATACAAACAGTCTCCTTTATCTTATGTCAGAGGTCCATCGGTGCCACCAAAGCTTTTTTACCTTTCTACTGACCATCCGATCCTCCAAACAGGTTTTCACCTGTTGCTTACACCTTTACCTCTGCATCTCAGAGGCCAGCTGAAACCAAGCCCCACCTATATAAAAAGGCCCTAATCAGCCACACTAACCCTTTACATCGACCCTTGAGAGCATAACACTTCGTTCATCAGCACGGACAACTAACCTAAGAGCCTTCTTTTCAACATGGACAGCATATACGGTAGGTAAAACAAGACTATTAACGGATTCTTAAATTTATACGACTGTATATCAAAAAATATTCAAACTGTTTTCTCTTCTAAACAAAAGCCTGATTTTTAGGAACTTGGCACACCGGGACACCCCACGGGCCACTTACACAAGGTTTGTGCTTCTTCTTCTCACACAAAACAGCTTGTGCCTCATTGTTTTGAAGCAATCTTACCTGTTTCACACATAGTAACATTAAAATGTGTATTTCTCATACTTTCTACAGGATCACAAAGCTATATAGGGCAAACAACACCTCTAAAAAACACAAGGTAAATATAGTGTTACACATGTTTTAAATATGTGTGTGTGTGTGTGTGTGTGTGTGTGTGTGTTCTGTTTAAACCTTGTATTAACAGTGCTTATCCCCCGGGTACAGGTTCAATAAGTTGTCCAGAAAAACCTACAGAAGCGGGGGCAATAAGACCAAGCCTTACGTTAGGTATGTATACAAGTCTCTATACATGACACTCAATTTAAAGGAAAAAAGGTTTTAAATATTTACAAATGTTCTAATACACCAGGCCCGAGACAGAGTACACAGCGTGTCAAGAAGCGGGGCCATCCGGAATAACACAGAACAAAGTGTGAGTATAGGCATAAATAAATCAAAAGAGTCAAACACATCCTGCTTTTGAAATGATACACCATATATATATATATATATATATTTCTAACACCCGTCTATCTCCACAGCGATCACACAACTCCTTACCACTACGGATCCCTTGAAGACCCCTTGACGTTTTTGGAATATTTACGTGATATTGAACTCCCAGAACAACAAGAAAAACCACAACCTTTGGGCAACGTCGGAGAATCGGAAGAATTCTTCATCACCGGGCCACACATACCAGCGAGTGAGTGTCTGCCTAGTGATTTCAGCGATGTTTTCGAGTACAGTCTATCAGATTTCAACATAAATGACATACCCGCCACGCCAGAATGTCTCAGAAACAACAGTGATTCAGACATAGGTTTTGAAGAAGGGTGCATAACAGACTCACAAATATCGCAGGCATATGATGCATACTTAAATGCAGCAAAACCCTCTACTTTTGAACAGAGCCATTATGCTTCAAAAAATGATATATTATCTTTGGTCGATGCTAAACTTAGTCAACATCAATGAGAAATAGAGGCTAAACTTAACCAGCAACAACAAGCAATACAGCTGAACTTGCAAGAAATAGTAGCTAAAGTTAACCAAGATCGAGAAGCAGCACAGGGCAACTTGCAAGAAATAGCACAGGTTCTAACAAGTAGCCAGCAGGCAATAAACGAGACCTCAGGTTTATTAGGTCTCATTAATACCACCATTCTAAATAGGTGACTTTTAAAATCCACATCATGGACCCACCCTGTAAATTATTCAAGCACAATGATGGTACCTCCGCTAGGGCTAAATGGTTCGACTTTGAGGCTTATAACCAGGCGGTTGCGCAATTAGTAAGCAATTGTCAAGTTTTGCATGCAACACTTAGTAGTCTTGCTGCAGCACGCAGTGGTGTGTCTAATGAGTGTCCTTGTCCAACTCATTCTGAACCTATTGCTGATGATGCATCCGAAACACAGACGGATTTTCCTGTAGCCGCGAATGTTACTGTTGCAGGGACTGTTGTTACTCAGGATACCGATGAATGTCTTATTACTGAGCCTTCTTTCACCCCTGAACGGGTGGGTGCACCCAGAGCACATGCTTATCAGGGGGCTGATGTTACTGTATCTGTTGCTGCTGCTGTTGCTGACGCATCACCACACAGCCCCTCAAACAATGGAAATTCCTCAAGTGTTAACCATACACAAACACATGCTGCAGTAGTTGAGCCCATTGTTCAGTCTGGGTCTGGCAGTCACAGCCAGTTTAGCATCAGAGAGATACCTAATTTCAACGCCCGAGAATTGCGCGAGTGCCTTGATTTTAGGGACATAAGTCTTGATGATCCAGAACAAGTGCCAGAAAGAGTTAGAAGCTGCCTAGCTAATAGTGATGGGATTTCCGGCTCTTTTTAGAGAACCGGCTCTTTCGGCTCCCAACCGGCTCTTCAGGTTGTTTTGTTGCTTTAATTAATTTATTATTAACAATAATATAAAATTATGCACAAACGGAATTACTAATGTAAAAAAAAAAAAAAGTGGTTTTATTTATATATGTTTATATATAATTATATACGGTTGCCCCTAGAGACAAAGCACGTACAAACTCCAAAACACATTTCTAGCGTTAACTGAACTTCCAAAACAGAGCTACCTAGATCACTTAAATTACACAATTGAAAGCATATGTGTATGGTTTGTGTATTTATACACAAGCACTCATATATATTCAAATAATTTAAAAAAATGTTCATTTACCTGCTACTACCACACACCAAATCCGGTGGTTGGTACTTGCTGTCTTGTGTAGCCACTAGGTAACAAAAGCTCAACACTGCGCCTAGCATCCTGGAGCACTTCTTTTGTGTTTTGTACGTGTTTTAGAGTTTGTACCTGCTTCGGAGTTTTTACGTGTTTTGAAGTTTGCACGTGCTTTGTCTCTAGGGGCCACTGTAAATATACTTTTATTTATTCACTCCACATAAAATGTAATAAATAAATCATATAATACAAAAACCAACTATTCACATTTCAATTTTTAACTATTTAAATTTTCAGGTTTTTCCTTTTAAACAAATTTAAAGTGAAACAACACAAAACACTGCAAACCACAACACAATTAAATATAAATTAAAATATGAAAACAAAAAGAAGATGCATATTCTCTGTCATATGGGCCTGCATGAATAAACTTTCTGAATCCTTTATCATCCGCAACTGAAAATAGTTGTGGATGATTACTATACCTTTCTAATGTGACGTTGTTGTCCCTGGCTCTCTTTCTCTCTCTCTCCCTCCTGCTCTGTTCCTGTGCGACTGCGAGTGTAACTACCGCCCCTCCCCCCTCTTCCCAGCGCAAAGCACAAGGCTCGCGTGCGGAGTGAAGCGGGAAAAAAGTGCGAGAGAGGGTGAGAGAAAGAAAAAATAAAACAAAAAACCCACGGTTCCCAATAAGGAGCCGGCTCGCGTCGTTCACGTGAAAGATCCGGCTCTAAGAGCCATTTCGTTCGCGACCGACCCATCACTACTAGCTAATGTGATAGATAGAGCAGTGGCTGGATCTCAGCAGGGTTGTGTTCTAAATGTGGTCCTCCGTGGACCCTCGCTGGCTTCTGATGTTCAAGCTGTTTTAAATCCTGATGATCAGTATGACCCTGACCTGTTTCTCGACCAAATAGCACAA